>NC_092560.1:66163548-66469173 GCF_037038585.1 Patagioenas fasciata
TGAGATAAATTTGGAAATGTGTGGTAGGCAAAGTTTTCAGGCATTTTCTGCTTGAAATATGGGCATCAAATGAATTTTAGCATCTATTGAGCTTTATCATTACCAGATGGGGAATATGTAAATTACGTTTTTGAATATATGCAACTGACCACCTTTTTCGCTAAATTGTAGTTGAATAAGGCACTGTGCCTCTATAGGTGTTATTTGTGTCTGTGTATCATATATATTTTATTAGTTACAGATTTTATATGCTTAAATAAATACAGCCAGTTATGGCTTATATAGATGTGTGCATGAGCATACAAGTACAAAGAGACATTTATATGTATGTAGAGAAGGAGAGGTGGTTTTCTTCTTTGTGCATAACAAGTATGATCATATGGTCACTTACACCAAAGTCACAATTAGTGTTTATTTCTGTAATCGGTTCTCTTTTGCCAAACTGAAGTCGAATATGAAACTTCTTTTTGAATTAAAAAGTTACTTGCCAAGTTCAGAAGACCCCTTATTACTTGCAGCAAGACACCTTCAGTACCTGGCACTTAAAAACAAGTTTATTCATTAACTTATAATATATGGCTAAATTTCCAGTTGATTTTATTCCTTATTAACTAAGTATTAATTCCTGATTTAAAATAAAAAAGAAAAACAAAATGGATTTATTAGAAAGCCGAAACATGGAATATATGATGTTAAAAATAACTGCAGAAACCCCTACTAGTAAGATAAAAGTATATTGAAATATAAAGCTTTAATACTGGTACCACTACAAGCTGAGAGATAGTAGTAAATAAATGCCACAAGTAGGTTTTGCAGGTACTTTAACCAAGCCAAAAAACAACTGAGCTTGAATCCATGAAATGGCTAAGGTACTGAAACACCATACTGTAGCAATACCGTCATGAGTTTTTGGATCTGCTTTGCTCACAGCTCATCAGTTAAGGGCACAGTCTAGCAAGTGTGTGCTTCCTCCCTTGTGGGTTAGACACTTAGTGGCAGAACCAGATGTTGTTAACCTTTAGTCATGTGTTCAAGCCACCGCTCCGATTATATTTCATAGGAATGGAATCTTGATCTGCCAAAATCTACTTGCTTTCAAATATAGTAGGAAGATTAAGGTCAGATTGTCACCGTCATAAAATCATAGAATGTCCTGAGCTGGAAGAGGCCCACATGGAGTCCAACTCCTGTCCCTAGATTGGACAACCCTGAAATTCACACCATGTATCTAAGGGCGTTGTCCAGTCTTTTCTTGAACACTGTCAGGTTTAGACCTGTGGCACCTCCCTGGGGAGCCTGTTCCAGTGCTCCAGCACCCTCTGAGTGAAGAACCTTTTCCTAATATCCAACCTATGTCCTTCCTGCCATTACCTTGGGTTCTGTCATTGGTCACTGAAGAGAAGAGATCAGCGTCTGCCCCTCCTCCTCCCCTTGTGAGCAAGCTGTAGCTGCCATGAGGTCTCCCCTTAGTCTCCTCCAGGCTGAACAAACCAAGTGACTTTAGATGCTCCTCATACAGCTTCCTCTCCAAACCCTTCACCAACTTCACAGCCCTCTTCTGGACACTCTCCAGTAGCTTTATATCTTTTTATCCTGTGGCACCCAGACCTGCACACAGTGCTCCAGGTGAGGCCGAACCAGTGCAGAGCAGAGCGGGACAATCACCTCCCTGCCCGGCTCGCAGTGCTGTGCTGGATGCACCCAGGACACAGTTGCCCTCTTGGCTGCCAGGGACACTGTTGGCTCATGGTCAACTTGCCGTCAACCAGAGCCCCCAGATACCTCTCCATGGGGCTGCTTTCCAACCTCTTTATTCCTCAGTCTGTATGTATGACCAGGGTTGCTGTGTCCCAGGTGCAAAATCTGGCACTTGCCGTTGTTGAACTTCATGAGGTTGGTGATTACCCAGTTCCTCAGTTTGTCCAGATCCCTCTGCAGGGTCTCTTTGCCCTTGAGAGTGTTGACAGCTCCTCCCAAGCTTAGTATTCCATCGAGTCCTGCATCCACATCATGTATGAAGATATTGAAGAGTGCTGGCCCCAAGATGGATCCCCGCAGAACACCGCTAGTGACTCGTCACCAGCCCGATATAACCCCATTTACTAGAACCCTTTAAACCTGGCCTGTCAGCCAGTTACTCCCCGACTACACTGTGTGTTTATCCAGTTGTGTGCTGGACATCTTGTCCAGGAGGATGCTGTGACAGCCAGTCTCTAGGCTTTTAAGATATTCTAACTTTATATGACTTGTGACATTAATCTATGAAACAGTCTTAGACTTCTAGTCAATAAATTTGCAGCTTATGTATTGAAACAAGTGATGAAAATAATCTTTTGAGATCTGACAAAATACAGGAAGATTTTCCATCAGTATGTCTGATTGTGAGGTCCACATTCAAAAGGATTGTGGAAATACTGCAGGGAGTTCTGAAGCAGACAGGATTGATTAAAGCCATGAGAACATCCTTTCTTTTAAAAATAACTCTTTGAAAAGTATGAATTACTTAGTCTGCTAAAGAGGAGCCTGACTGGTGACCAGTGGAAAGGTGTTTGCTGATCATGTGTTCTAACAATTTACTAGGAAAGCTGATGTCTTCACCATGCATGATATCATTGGGGCGTAATGAGATTTCAGCTTGCAGTTGTCTCAGTTCTAGTAGCTCCTAGATTCTGGAGTCCCTGTCAGTCTTCTTAGACTGCTGCACAATCCTGTCAAAGTGAGCCACAGTTGAACCAGAAATTCGAAGGCGTTACTAGGCCTGACTTCACTAAAATGATTTTATTTGTTCTGAGGAAGTAATCTAAAAATTCTGGAGTTACAGTTTGTTCTGAAAGTGTTTGGCTACATTTTTTCCCTTTTCTCCAGAATGAATATTCTGATTTCAGTCAACTCTCATGTGAGTCAGAAAAATGAATAATTCTTTTGATATTGCTGTTTCATTCTAGCTTTAGAGCAGATTTTTGTTTTATTGTGTTTTTTCTTCTCATAGTGCTTCTTGCAGCTAAGTCTCCTAGAGATTTTTGGCAGTGCTACTTAGAGAAAAAGTATGATCTATAATTCTTATCTTCAGAAACATCCAATATATCATTTATTATGCATGCATATACGCACACATATACCCAGTTATTTCTTTGCTTAATCTTGAGTACGGCACAAATTATTGATACAGTTATGACCATTGTGCTTGGCCCTAGAATAGTATAAGCTTATTGGTAATGTTGTTTAACAGCTGTTATCTTTCAGGATGTTCAAACTTTAGTCAGGAAAAGATACTGAGGGTTATTTAGTTAAGAGATTGTATTAGTTGTAAAAAAATAATTAGGCTAATCTGCTTAAGAAAAAAGATTGAAAGCTGTTGTTTACCTATAAGCTAGTGCTAGCATGTATTTGAAAAGTTATGGCTTTCATTTACTATAAAATGTAATTTACTTTCAAAAGCTATGAAAAACCCCTACTGGTAGTAGAAAATTCGGTCCATGTTGTCTAGTGTTAGATGAAATTTCTGCAAGGTGGAATCCAGCTTGGTACTTAAGCAATTTCACTGAAACATTCTTCACAAACTGTGGAGATGAGGATTTTAAAGAACAAACTACTTTTCTGTTTTAAAAAATACAGAATTTAGAAAGGAAATACTTTTTAGTTTTGTGTGCAACATTGACTGTGCCATTTCAGGAAAAGAAATAACAGTTCCCTGATACTCGTTTGTTTTCGATTTGTGCATTTTGGTCCTTCCGAATGATGGTAAGTAGGCAGGGGAGGAGATTACACCTGCTCTGAAAGTACCTCTTTGTGTTGAGGGAAGCAGGACAGCTTCCAAGCTTCAGGAAGCAGCAGGAACGGGAAGAAGCATGGAACAAGAGCAGGAGGTGAGCCTGCAGCATAACAGCAGAACCAAGAGAGCAGTGAGACAAGCATGGAGCAGACAGAGCTATGGCTCTCTAGCAACAGAAACTTTGCAGGGACAGGAGGCAACTGCATAATTGGCAACACACCAACCACTAAGTTATATGAAACCTGCATGCAAAGACCTATGCTTCAAAGATGTAGGGGGCAGGTACAGATCGATTTGTAGTCTGCCCTACCTCATAAGTTTGACATTTTCTTGTTTAAAAAAGTCAGTTATTTCTAGTCCTGTTCCAGTAAATCTGGCTTGTGAGTATTGCCTGGCTTTCCTATCAGTCAGTTCTTGCGGCTTCCTCTTCAGCATGCAGGTTTTTTTGATTACTTTTCTCATGAACCTAACTTGGTAAAGTGAGCCTAGGAATAAAAAAAAAGTAAAACATACATAAGAGCTTCTTTGCATTGAGCAAAGTCAAACAGTGGTTGCTAGGAAAACTTGCAGAGTCTCCGTCTTTGGATATTCAAAACCAGACTGGACAATGCCCTCAGCAATACACCCTTTTTGGTCCTGCTTTGAGCAGAGGAGCTGGACTGGCTGGTCTTCAGAGTTCTTCTCCAACCTGTGATTCTGTGAAGACAGATATTTCATTTTTTATTGGCACAATGACATGCAAATTTCAGTTTCTTTTTTTCTAGTGCTAGCACCTGAATATTTTTTTGTAGAATTTGTAAAATGAAATGGATTTTCATGTGTGGTAATTTTTCCTTTCGTACATATCATGCCTTTGTCACTTAACAACTACATTGCCTGTCCACCTAAGAAATCCAGAATGCTAAGATTTATTTCCTCAGTAAATGGAATTTTACAATATGTGTAATATTTATTTGGCAGTGTCTCTGTTTCAAATTCTCTTTGTGTGGTTCCCCTAGTTAAACATTACAATATTAAATTACAAATACAAATGAGGGTTCTTTGTTTTATTATTCATGTCCTCAACATATTTCTAATGGGGTCTTAAAATAAGTTGTCTGTGATGTTCTTTTGTTGTCTCTGCTAATGAAAATATGAACTTTCTTAAGTTCTAATAGATTTTTAAGCCGTGTTCCTAGCATCAGTGAGTCAGTACATTCCCTTTGTTTATAACAGAGATTTACTGCCCATTAACTTTGATTCTGTTTCTCCTGAGTGGCTATACATTCCCCAGAAGATTAAATTCTTGTAAATATTTTTCTATTTGCAGTGAGGAGCTACGGAAAGAAGCACGACAGCTGAAACGTGAACTGCTGGAAGCAAAGCAGAAAAAAGAAGAAACAGCTTTAAAACCCAAAGAAAAGGAAGGTAAGAGTATGCTATAGCAGGTGTTGTGCAGATCTCCTGATAGCACTCCAGTTTTGAAGTTTTTAGTAATTTTGTATTTCAGGTGAATAAAAGTGGACATTTCATTGTTGAAATATGCATTTTTTTTCCCAAGAAAATGAGTTTTCCCTAATAATGGTAGTAATGTATCAGTATAGAAATAAATTTTTCAGGTAGCATTGATTCTTTCAAACAAAGTAGTATTTGTCCTTCCAAACATTCTTTAGTTACATCTATGTAGTTGCGCAGGAGTCTGGATATGAAATATCATGACATATGATTGAATTCTTTGTTGGGGACATACCTGTTCTGAAATCTGACTTAGAAAGTCATCTAGACATTCTGACTTGGAAAAGTACTTAAATGCAGGTGGTTAACTTTGAACTCAAAACTACTAACTTCAAACTTTTATGCATCTTATGGCATCAGTGGAACGCAAATGCAGAAAGTCAGTTCCATGTTTATCTTCCATAACCTTGACAAAATGGGATCTTCAGATGCCCACTTCTTTGTCAGACAAATTTTATGTTCTATTTATTTCTAAATGTACATAAGGTGCTAAGTTTCTAATAGCACATAAGGTGTGCAATTTAGGACAGGTGGATGTAGCACCCTTTATTAGCTGAACTAAAGGAAAAAAAAGGACTGTTTTTTTAAGCACTCTGGAGTTGATTGACACATTTCTGGAGTGGATTCTTGGTCCAGTTCTCAATACCATAAGAAAACTCAAAGAAAATATAAAGTTATTCAGAAAAAATTCCAGATGACACACAATTTAGAAGAGTAGAACTCATGGAATCTCTTGAATAACAGGTAAACTTCATAGCAACCTGTTTGGCAAAATAAAATATATAGTACTTCAAACTTGTATATGAAATCTGGCACCAAATTTTACAAAGTAGTGTCTCTGAAAATGTTGTAAGAATCATGCTCAATCACTGAATTAGTAAAAAATCTCATTGACAAGATAAAGAATGCTATCACTAACCATGTGAAAAAAGAACTGCAAGTGTAGAAAAGGTGAAGAGTAGTCCTTGTATACATCTATGAAGAATTAAACTGAATAGTGCCATGTATGGCAGTTGTAATATCATCACTTAAACGTTATCCCTGTTCTGCCACTTAAGTCAGAGGACTTATTACAGAGTAATTTGAGTAAATTCACTTTTACAGGGACAGAATAAAGCAATTCTTGGGCAACGCTCATAGTTACTACTATGGTACAGTTTTGAATGATATATTTTATTCAAGGAGAAAAAGAAGGAAAGGGAGCGTATATACTAGGGTTCTTGTTTTACTTTATTTGAAATAAATAGCAGGTGGGATATAAACCTATTGAAAATCTGTAAGTAACTGGTAATGGTGAAAATAATCTTGAATAGTCTTGGTTTTCCTTTTTGTGATTACTGTCAGAGCACAGGAAGGCGTCTGTTCCAGTTCCTGTTGAGAAATATATATGGCAGGAAAAAACCTATTCACTAAGTTCTTGGAGTACTTAACTAAAAATTATAAAAATAAACAGGTTCTAAAACTTAAGACAAAATTTAAAAGACATTAAATGAGGTGCAAATAATGAAGGGGAAAATGATTGATGAAAATACAGTAACAGGACACGAATGAGCAAGAAGAGTAGGTTGTCTTTGGCTAAAGGAAGAGAAAATAAGCATTATTGCTTGTTTTCACTGTGACTTTAGCATAGCAGTCTACTTTGATTGCATGGTTTCATATGGTCAGTGACATAGAAGGAAGCGCTCAGGTACAGAACAAGCAAACTAGAGAGTGCTTAGATAATTATGTGCCTCACAATAATTTTAACTTGAGGGCATTCACTGAAGCATACTAGCGAGTTGACTAAAGCTGTGTAAGAGACATTAACAAAGTGCTTTAAGACAAATGTTTGTAATCAAACTGGAAAGCGGGATTCCTGGAAGTCTCTTTATTAATGATATGGAAAAACCAACAGGTTACCTTTATTAAATTTGCAAACTAAAACATATATGGGACAGGGTATGAGAAGATGAAAGAAAAACATAAAGAAAAATATGAACTTACATGCTAACGTTGCATTTTCACATGCAGTTATTAAAGTGAAGAGCTGAGTGGCTCGTACCTTTCCACTAGCCCGTGTTGAAGCTTTTACTGATCTGATTAGTTTAAATTCAAAGAAGAATGTCCCTGTTTTTTTCTTTGGTAGGGTAGTTTTGTGCTGCAGTGTTAGATTGAGTCAGTTGAAAGAAGTTAAAAGCCAGGTAAAGATTAAAAAAATACGTTTATCTTGGGAGTCTGGGGGAAAAAAAAAAAAGCTTTAGTAGGTCGTTTGTATCTCTCACAAATTATGAGTTGCACAAATAGAAGACATCACAAAGCACTTATGCAGCTTAAAGTCTGGACAACATGAAAGCTGAAAGAAAGTTGGTAGTGCTATGCTATTGAAAAAAACCAAGTGTACTGTAAAATGTAGAATATGGACTTGTATGCAAGACAGACTCATTTTCTCTTCAGCCCGAGCACATCTTCAGTCTGAATCCTTTGCTTATTTTTGGCAGTTGCACTTGAAAAAAATATGAGGCATCTTAAGGGACCACAGAGGAGAGCAACAAAGTTGATTGATGATCTGAAAAGCATAATATTTGAAGATTGTGGGAACTGGGGCTGTTCAGTTTAGAGAAGAGATGACTTTGTAAAAGGAGACATATTAATGATCATCAAGAATGTTAAAGGCTTCCATGGAGAGGAAATTGTTCTCTGCAGTTCCCATGGAGAGGACAGTAGATAAAAGGCTTCAATTGCAACTAAAGAGCTTTAGGTTGAATGTTAGGGAAAACTTCTTAAAGATAAGTATTGGAATAGATGACCTGGAAAGTGGAACTTTTCAATATCAGATTAGTCAAATACTTCTTAGGACTGTTGCAGAGAAGATTGATCCAGCCATTTGGGAGGGATAGGCTTAGATGTTCTGTTTTTCAAGATTCTGTGAAGCACAGCTTAATCAAAATAAAGGTAAGAGCTGACCTGGAAAAAGGTTTTGATGGGAAGGAGAAACTAAGCATCTTGTTAACAGTGATAATAGGTGGAAGCATATTAACAAAAGTGTTGTATTTACCATCACTGTGAGTCTTTAAATCAAGCAGTTAAAATAAAGGCTTGATCATAAGTCTACCAAAATACTTTAGCAAGGCAGTATTCACTTTACATTTTACTTTCAGTTCGAATAACTTATTCTGGTTATCTAGTGAGTTATTTTGTCTATGCGCTGAAAAGAGGAATTTAATGTCCTACCAATGTTTCTCTTTTTGAGGAAGTCTTGCACAAATAAATGTGTTTCACTGTATGATCAAAAGAAGTAAAAAGTTTTCTGATAGTAGAGAATCTACCATTACAAAATCCATACCCACGGGTAAATGTGATAAAATTCATTAAACAGAGTTGAGACGATTTTGAAGGAGATGAAACTGTTTGTACATTTAGCTACAATACACATGTAGTGCTTAAAGGTGATGACTGAAAGGCAGATGGAAGATTTAATGTATAACTGGCATATGTTTGGTTTATAAGGATTCTGGATTAAATATAATAAAAGATTTAATTAAGAGATGAGTTTATGATGCCAGACACTTAAAAGTGATCAGAATACCATTGTGAAATGTCAGAATTTACTGAGCATTACCACTTGGCCTTTTCATTAGACATTTAAGTGAAAAATACGTTAATGATCCTCTGTCTAGCTGTGGATACATATTGATACTAGTAGCATAAAACAGCCATGGAATTGCCTAAATACCTTCTATTTTGACACGAGAATTTAGTGAAACCAGTATAACGAATTTTAAAGTGTCAATCATTGAGGGAAAACATGTAAACAACATATATTGTTGTGATCATATTCCCTTCTGTAAACAGCTAGTTTTGACAAAAGTGATGGCACTGAAGAATAACTACAAATAGTCTTTGGGAAAAGGTTTTGTTAGCTGCCTCTGTGAGCACTTCAGCTGATGTTAAAAAGTATCAAAATGCTGGCAGCATCAACTGGGACTTGCTAAATATCCCTTCCTGTAATACTGTGTTTCTGATCAGTTACTATGAGCTATATGAAGTTTGTCAGTATAAACTTTAAAATGGTCAATTTTCATTTCTGGATTCTACCCACTGCATTTTAGAAATAATTCCCCAGATGTCCTTCACAGACCTATCAATTTGTTGTCATTTGAATTAGACAGTATTGGTCATTTTATGGAAATATGTACAGTTGCATGATAGGTACATTTCTGGTAAAGGAAGGAAGAACTCACAGACTTCAAGAAAACCTGGAGAAAGTTGAAATTTTAGTAGGAATTTGAAGTATAGTGAAAGGTTACATCTACATTGGTGTTTTACCGCAGACGAGATGTGCACTTTTGGATGAAGCCGTGCTGTAAGATGCATTCCAGGAGCACACCTGATGAGCGGCAAATAGCAGTCTGAAATAGAATGGTCCCTGAATATTTAGTGAATGTATCAGGGCTTCAGCGTAACAGTTTTGCTCCTGTTTCATAGGCTAGTCCTGTTTTCATTGGGTAATGTTAAAGTAGCCGAAGTTTTCTTGTCTTTTTTGAATTTCAGCCTTATAACTAGGGGTGACCAAAAGACACAGAAGTGATCCAGAGATAACTACCTACATTTTTAAAATCACAGAATCACAGAATGTCAGGGATTGGAAGGGACCTCGAAGGATCATCTAGTCCAATCCCCCTGCCAGAGCAGGAACACCTAGATGAGGTTACACAGGAATGTGTCCAGGAGCATTTTGAATGACTCCACAACCTCCCTGGGCAGCCTGTTCCAGTGTCTGTCACCCTCACTGTGAAGAAGTTTCTTCTCATATTCAAGTAGAACCTCCTATGTTCCAGTTTGTTCCCATTGCCCCTTGTGTTATAAGTCTACAATTATGACAAAGCTTTTCTTTTCATAACAGTTCGTGTGGAGCTAAAAGGAGTTTTCTGAAGGTTCCCTTTTTCACTCCCATTTTTCTCTAAGGTCTGTTGTGAAATTTCAGATCTGAACATCAGCTTTGAAGAAGATACAGATTAAAATTTAGAATATATTTCAGAAAGATCAAGTAGCAGCTTGCGACTGCTACCCTAATAATACTGCTGTCTTGTAACAATGTTGGAATAGTACGTTAAGAGGTGCGATTTAGTTGATCAGAGGCCTCTGAACTGTCTTAATAATTGTGAAAACACTTAGAGTTGTACGTGTTTATAAGTTTTTATAAAATTAGCATGGTGTTGTGTCTTAAACTCCACATTGGTCTGTGTAACCTCACCTCACTATATTGTACTTTATGGTTACTGTGTTATGAATTTTTAAACAGGGCTGTGTACACTGGATCTTATGGCTATTGGGAAAACATTATTAGAAAACTATGAATTTATTAGTAATCAAGAAACAAAAGTAAATGTCACTACATATTAGATTCTAATACAGGAAGTACTAGATTGGGGAAGAAAAGAAAATATGTGGAAAAAGTCATCGAAAATAAATTCAGAGTCATGTTGAGATGTTAAAAGGTTATTCCCGTAGTATTAAAGGAAAAATAATTTCACGCACAGACTTATAAAATAAAGAAATTGGGAAAGCCACACATTTCAGATTTGTACTAGAAAACAAATTGAACACTTGTATTATTGTACTTGGTTCCAAGTATTGTACCACCAAAAAAGATATTGAACAACTGAACACAAATGGCCAAAAAAAACCACCAAAAAACAAAGAAACACATACACACACACAAAAAAACCCAAAACACAAAACAAATCAAACAAACAAAAACAACAACAAAAACACCTGAGCTGATTTATTAGAAGATACTTAAAGATATGTCTCATTTAGGTAGGGAGTGGGATGGAAGCATGGAATCTTAACGATTAAAGATGGTAAGTGAAAGGAAGGATACCTTCGCTGTGAAAAAGCCATTACAGAAGAACCTTTAGAAACACATTAGTTTGAATATAATGAAATCTAACAAGTAAAACAGTGCTGTACCTGAGCAAGTAATTTTGCCTCAAAGTTAAAGGCATTTGTTATACCTCACGTAGTTCACTTACTCATTTTTTGACCCTGCCTGTCCTCTTGGGGAATGTGGGATGGAGAGTGAGTTGTGTCTTGCTGTGTCAGGTACATCTGTGCAGATGGTGCAGACACTTGCACAGTGTCTGCCTATGCTCTGGGCTGGCTGCATTAGGAAAAAATGCTAGTTCAGAGGCTATGTAACTGCATTAATATGATCCTGTGCTTGGTTAATAAACACTGCATCTCAGCCAAAACTTGCAACCGTAATGGGAGAAATTCACTGAATGCCACAGAACTGTGAGAATAAGCCTTAAGAAGTCGTACTGGACCTTTTGCAGGATCAGGGCTAATTCTGCGGCGATGCTAATAAACAGATGGCAACACGGCATACCTATTTTACAGCCACTGGCAGATCTTGGTTAGTATTGGTATCATATTTGGTATCATTACTTCAGATTGTTCATGTTACATATTATGCCTACCTATTTTTTTCTGTGTTAAGAGATTAGAGTAATTAAGGAAGACCAGGGGATGAAAATTTAAGTGTTTACATTGTTTCAAGAGGACAGAGAACAAAACTAATTCCCTTTGTACATGTTTGATTATAACCAACCTTCCAATTTGTGAATAAGATATTTGATTCTGCCAGACTGCTGTCAAGACCTTACTTTAAATAAGATGTTTTTTCTTTTATGTGACATTTGCTGTGGTGATGCCAGAAATTACATCAAACGGCATAATTTGAGTGCTGAATTACTTCAGCATTTTGAAGTACTTAATCAAATATTTGAAAAAGATACACTTTTCCAAGTTCTGTAGTGTAAACCTATGAATATACTTCAATGAAATTTGCTTTAGACAAATACCATATGCCTAGTTGTTCAGCTATGTGTTGATTTTAAATAGTAGTATTTAAGTAGTATTTTAGTTTTTTCTTGTTGGAACATTTTTGTAAACTGCCTGATAATCTGCGGATGGTGAAATTTAACTGTCACACATGAGGAAACAGAAAAAGCCACAAAATACTATCTGAGCAAAGAAACCTGACAACTAATATAAAAACCAACTTTTAAGTGTAAGAGTTCTACGAAGGCATGAAGTATTTTCTGCTTTGATTTTATTTGTGGTATGGGAATCAAATGATTGAAGTGTTCAGAAAACCCAAAATCTAGCAAGGATGCTAATTTAAGATTATGTTTTATTTCTGTTTTATTACTAAGTTTGAGTAACGTCAGTTGCACTTAAAGATTTACATCCTGTCTTACATGGAAAGATGCTTTCTGGAAGTCTGAGACATTAATAGAGTTGTGTACCCTTGAGAGCATTATGAAAACAACTAAATCCAAATTTTGTTGGTTTGGGCATTATGCAGCAGAAATACGTTAAGTACGAAGATTTTGCACTATATACAGTGTGCCTGCATTATATCAAAGTATGTGTCTTGAATGTGTCACTTTTGCAAACCTTTATGTTTTCTTCCACTATTTACATGGGGTTTTTTTCTCATTTAATCTCGTGAGATCATGCTCAGCATCCCTATTCAGTCTTTTCTGTGCTAAACTGGATGCTTTTTCCTCTTGTCTCTCTGCAAAAACCTCACTGTAAGCCAGCATTGATCTTAGTGATATTCTGAAGTGTGTGCTCAAAATCAACTGACATTAAAAAATCAACCACGTTTTAGACTGGAACTGTGTGTCTAAAAGGTATCAAAGTTCAGAAGATATTCACTAGAAACTTCCACTATTGCATTTTAAAATTTACACTGTTTTACAAATCAGTGGGATCTTTCAAAGAAATGTTTTGAAGCTCTAGGAATTACTTCTAAGATTTTATTATTTGAGTTGGCTAAATGAACTCCTGAGTTTGTTCTAGCACTATTGCTTTTTTTTCACTGTAGCAAACTGAAACTCCAGTAATCAGCCCTGGAAGCTCGCTCTGTAAGCAAATCTATTAATTTATTCATGGTCAGTAAATATTTCCTGACTCTTACCTAACTTGTAGGCAAACAGTGGCTCTTTAGGAACTTAGGCAGGCCATAGCTATAGTAACAGTAACTTAATAGTAGTTAAAAATGTGGAAAAAACTGCAAGTGGAATTAGTCCTAAACAAAATTATACTGGAGAGTATGTTATAAATTCTTTCAAGCAAAACATTTCATATTGTATTTTCAGGTATATTCATTTTTATACTACTTTACAGTAAGTTAATGGTTTTATTTTCATAGCCATAGTATTTAAAGCTGGGAGAAATATTTTTCCTGGATTCTGGAAGAGGTATGTTATCTGTCTTAGATCTTAATTATAGAAAGGGGCTTTATATTCTCCATCTGTCACTTCTGATAGCAATTCCATTTTAATTCATGAAATATTAAGGCATATCTGAATTTCTTTTGTAATTCATAAGGGTTTTGTTTGTTTTGGAACAAAAAGAATTTTTCTTTTCAAGATTTGAATCTCATTAAGATTTTAAAATCAGTACTGCATGTCTCTGTAATTCCAAGAGAATGCAATATAAACTGGATATTGATGAATAGCTGGAAGTGGAATGTACTGCACAAATACAGGAATATGTTTAGGCCTCATATTTTAATGCACAAAAACATTCAGTGATAACTTCTTTAATTTCAAATAGGAAGTTGTCCAGGGTTTTCCATTATTTGTTTTCCCCTTTGGTATTAAGTGTAGCTATACCACGCATTTCTTGGAACTTCTGTCATGTGAAATGTGTCATCTGAGTTGCTAAAGAATGCTTTTGAGATACTGAGGAAAGTTAATGGGTCTACCTCATTTAAAACATATACAAACACTGCTAAATAAACTGGGCTGCCTTTTAGTACAGATTGCTTTGTGTATTCTCCTTGTTATCTTGCCTCGGTCCTGCATGAACTCATGATTGTATATGCGACGTGCATTACGAGAGTTAGTGGGATTACTGTTGTGAAGTTCAGCATATCATGAATGTTGTAATACTAGATACTTAGGACTATTTGTGTAAAAATGTTGATGCTAGATGTACCTCATAAAACAAAATTCTTTCATTGATCCTTGCCAGCACTGTAGGCTCGCTCTTTTTTATGGCGACATTAAACCTTCAGAAACAGCGTGTATTTTTCTCTGCCACAGTATGTATGGTTTCTAGTCTTCTGAAGATTAGTGTGTTTCTGGTAATACTTTCAGCAAACCAAACTGCTGCTTTTTCGAATAAATATTTTATGTGAAGCTTCTTTATCTCTTTCTTAAAAAGGAAACAGAATATCTAGTTTTTATACAGGTTATATACAGGCCTTTATTACAAGGACAGTCATTATTACAAGGTTTGTCAAGACTGATACAAATAACTAAATGATAAAATAGCGAAGTTCACACTGTAGAAAATTCTGTACATACTGTCAGAAATATATTTGCCCCAAATTGTACCTTACCTGCGCCAGAATTGGTGTACATGCTAAGCCAAGGTTACCCCACCAGCAGTGCCAGCAATGAAACCCAGTCATTAAGGCCAATATGGATGTCAGCGTAAGAAGTGATTGTGTTTTTCTGATCTACCACACTCAGCAGGCCTAGAACTCATACTTTGTGGTTTTCATAAAGTGGAAGATAAAATTCAGTTGCAGTTTCCAAAACAGAGCATGTCTGATGCAACTTTTTTGGAGTGTTTATTATGCTATTAAATTTACCAGGTGCTTTAGGCATTAAGCTTAACAGTATTTTATGAAGCTCTCTCTTCTGCTCCATTTCCTATTTGGGGATTGTTCCAAAACCATCCAGACTACCATTCAGTTCAACACCCTTCGATCAAGTTCTCCTGTCTTTGTTATACTTCTGGAATTTTGTAGTTAAAAACTGACATCATTTGAACTGTTCCTAATTCAAGTGTGAGCAAAATAAACACTTCTGTATTTTTTTTAAATCAATCTCTTCCTTTCTGGTTTAAAGACTTCTGAATGTCATCCTTAGTTTCAGGCTGTCATTGGAAACTCTGTCCCAAGACCAAAGTTTTGGGTTAGATTACAGCGTCAGGTTGGCAAGTGTTACTCCTTAAAGGAATATTTCAGGATAGAAGAATCTATCTGAAAGAAAATAAATTATTTAAATGCTAGAGTTTTTTTCACAGTAAAATGAAGAATCTCAAGTTACTAAATAAGTAGCAATGTACTTACAAATTCTGTTAAAAGTAGGATGACGTGTATCTTTAATAAGGAAAGTTGTATTTTTCTGTTGTTTTTATGTTGAGTTTTTTTGGTTTGTTTGTTTGTTTACCTGACCTCACTTATTGACAGAATGTACACAGCAACTTGTTCAAACTAAGAAAAAAAAACTTGTGTTGCCTGATGCTGTTAACACTTTGTGATGAGATACCTGTAAAGCACAAGCACACACGATCTCTGTAACTTAAGCTAGCATCTTCTGCATCCTACAGTGCTTAAATAAGGCATTTAATTATTATTTCACTATTGTGCATCCATGTTGGAATAAATCCTCTTGGATCAAGGAGTTTGAAGCTTAAATATTTTAATACCAATGTAATGATCCTTATACCTTTGCAGGATCAGCAAACTGGATCTAAATTTGTCAAGCTTGTTGTGAAGATCATGTCCATCATATGGTTCCTCTTTTTTTCAACTTTCTTGCAAAAGATTTGAAAGGACTTTGGGATGCTGACTGGGAGATATAAACTAATAGCCAGCAATCTATTTTTGCATTTTAGAAGGGTTCTTTCCACCGAAACATCTCTTTCCAAGATGTTTCCTTTTGTTTGCTAGTTACCTGAGATTATTCATGCAGAAACAAAATAATTTTATGAAATAATTTCTACTTATCAAAATATAAATATTTTGTTTATAAGAAAAAAATAGACACTGTCATTTTGAAGTGACTGGAGTTTTCAAAAGTTTTAGAGTGTGCTAGGAATGCACTGACTTAGGAACTTTTGAAAATCCTTCCTGTTGTGTTACTTGCTTTTAATGTGGAGTAATAGGTTGTAAGACCTCATGGAGAAATACAAGCATATCTTTAAGCCGTTTTAATGAAAGCTGCAGAAATACGATGCATACAAGTGCATAATGGTTTTGGTTGACTCACTCAGAAGTTAGTTCAGGTGGATCTGATTATCTTTTGTCTGACTTATGAAAAAGCTTTCCTAGGAAGCAGAGAGAATGAACTTGAGGATTAGAAAAACTCTGACAGGCAAAGACCCAAGAAAACAATAATCTCAAGAGAAGGCTTAAACTGAAATTTAAATTATATGTGTTAACAGTAAGTGACAACCATATGAGTGTCATTTAAAACAAACAAACAAACAAACAAACAAAAAAACTACAGGGCCATTTATCCTATTTGTATGAGAATTATATTTGAACTGCAATAGATGAAACTAAAATCTTAGTCAAAAGACATGTTGGACTAAGGGTCACATCTTTTAAGTCAGCATATGTATATCGAAGTCTGGGTCACAGGTTTACATGTTTATGGCCAGCTTAAGAGTGACATTTTCCTAAGTTTTCAAGAACAGTCTTCCCAAGTCTTTTGGCTGTCAGAGCTGGGCAATTATACTTATCATCAGGTAAATGAGATTAATTTTAAAGCAAACCTTTAGGTAAATGTCACCTGGAAGATTGTTTTCTAGAAGAAAGCAGGTGGTTTTGTAGATCAAGTTATTTATCTAGAGGGTAAATGTCAGTAAAACAAGTAAAACAAAGTCAGTAAAACAAAGGTGGTATCTTGTTTCCACACAGTCAACAAGTTTTATTTGATCCATGCATTTGTGCAAAAACTAGTGTTTTGTATTCACAAGGGGTTAGTCTTGAATTAAGAATGAGGTTTTTTTATTAGTAGAGGAGACAGAGGTAATGGGGCTCAGTTATTATGATTTGTAGTTTTATACTGTACTTTGTTATTTCTCTCAGGTTCATCTGATATGGTGGTACATGAGATTTTATGGCAGATTTGATTTCATTCATTCAACTGTTTAATCACCTCTAAGTGTCTGTGTCTGAGCATTTATCTTTTCTGATCGTTCTAGAAGACGGCTTTTTCTTTCTTTATCTTACTGGTATCTGTAATCCTCTGTTCTTCATTCTATCCAGCATGTCAACGGGAAAACAGAAAAAGAAGAAATAAAAACAAACAAAACCTAAATGAATCAAAACAAAAACCCCGCTCTGAATGATATTATGTATGTTTTATTGTTTTCCCAATAGTCTTTAAATATATGTGTAAATGTGCAATGTATACATTAGGATTAAAGGAAATAAGATATTTTATTTGTGGAAATATATAGACAAATATTTTATATGCAGATATACCAATACAAATTTGTTTCCTATGTTTGTAAACTTTAGAGAAAACTTCAGATAAGTGAGAAATTTCGTTTGGAATCAGAAGTCTTCTCTATATAGCTGTCAGCATTCATCTAAAAAAAAAAATTATACAAGGTTTTATTTAGATTTACAGTTCATCAGGCTGTATAACCTGAAAAATGTTGAAACAATTATCTCCATGATTTTTTGTTCTTCATTTGCAATTGACTCATGAAGGTTTTGTTCTTCTGTTCCTCATGAGGAATAACAATCCTGTAAATATGTGTAAATTAATTTCAAATATACTAAATCAATATGTGAAATGTCTTAATGCTATTCAAAAGGAAGAAAATGTGAAAGGATGGTATTTGTCAATTTTTGAACTGACGTTTTGTCATCTTAAATTATTCATTTTTCATGGCAGTGGATATTCTACAGAGAAAAAACTGTTATAAAACAAAGGAGAATAGATGCTAACTAGTCTATATATTACTTTGTTACTACAGAGTTTTTTTCCTCATTGACAAGATGGGCTCTGTTTAAAGTAAAATTGTTATAGGGTTTCTCGCTATTGCAAGGTCGAGGACTTTATTTGTATCTATTTCAGCGTACAAAACAGTAAAAGCATACCTTTGTCTACAAGCACTAGTTGTCTACTCTGTAATAAATAGTCACAGAATATTAATACAAAAAAAAAAACAGTTTGGCTGCTCCAAGAAAGATCTTCAGAAATGAAGATAAACTTGTTAAAGGAATTTCAACAATTTTCATTTCTGATCTTAACATAAGAGTTTTTATTTCTATTACCCTGCTTTTCCTGGCTCCATAATAAGATAAAATTGAAACAAAAATTTTTGGATTTGCTGTCTACCCGATAGAGTTTTGTGTTTTTCATTTCAACAAGTAGCAAATCATTCTACATGCTGAGAAAGCAATACATCTGAAGAATTTTATGGAAATGTTTTGCTTGGTATTTCAGAAGTCACAAGTGATCTCAATACTAAATCATAGACCAAATTTAATTTGTTTAATCAAATGTGTTTTCATATTCAGAGGAGGAACCTGCTCCAAACAGTGTTGTTGAAGAATACCTTCAGGAGAAGAGAAAATATGAAGACAAGCGGAAGCAGCAGCCAAAGAAAGGGGTTTCTCGTGAAGATCAGGTAATAATTTGACAGCATGGGGAAAAGAAGCCCAGAAGAGTTCTGAAAATGTTTGTCTCTGTCATTTTTCATCTTCCATTAAAAGAACCTTATTATTTGTAAGAATATATGTGTACTCTTTGATCCCCTACTTTGATTAGCCAGGTAGACAAGTAAGTGAATTTTCAATATGTTTTTGAAAGTGCTATCAACTTAGTCACTAAAATCTTCCAAAAGGAAATGCTACCCACACAGAGGTATCCTTGATTACATTTACAAGAGTTCGCATTTCTATACAGTGCTTTCCTTAGCTTTTCTACTTGCCCTAAGATAACGTTGGGACAGATGTTTGCATACTTGACATCTGTCCAAGCGGTGTTCTTTAAAGTTTTTAATTATGTTTTGAAGAGATTAAATTCATGCATATCTTATGCTGTAATGAACAGAAATAGTTTTTGACTGAACTGTTAAGTGAAAACCCTTTTTAAATATAATGAAAAATATTTTTCAAAATTAGTTGGGATGTATATAGACTTCAGTATGCAAATATGAGTGAAGTAAAGTTAAACACAAATATTTGGGTTTTTTCTAAAATTATAAAGTTTGAAACTGTTAAATGTATGAAACTGCCTGTGATGTGGAAAATACTATTAACTTAAAATCTGTGCTGGACATCAAGTGCATTGGTTTATAAGTACATACATGTCAATTCAGCTAAGAAGATGTTCATATTCAACTGTTGAAGCTAAAAGAGGTTGGAAACTTGAGGCTTAGTAACTTCAAAGCATTGGCTGGGAAACCTTTATACATGTGGCAAGGTGATTTAGCTCTAATCTAAGAAGTTTATGGAAACTTTGTACATTCAAAAGCCCATTAACTTTGAATCAAAGAGTACTAAAGCTCTGTTGGCAATGTGGATCAAGGGACTTAAAACCACTTCTAACAAATTTGTATCAGCTCTGTTTGGGCATCACAGGAAAACATGATGATAGGGATGTTTTTTTAAAATCATCTTGATTCTTATTTATGCAGCCCTCCTTGGAACTATTCAACAATAATTACCAAGTTCTTTGTAATGCATTTCACTTGTGGGGAACTGCTTCTAGCCCTGCATGCCTCCTACCTGGTCCTGCAGCACAATACCATTTTCCATCCTCTGTACAAGAATTAAAGACGGGGAAACATATGTGTCTCCTTACCATACTAGATATTGGAAGTTGTAACCTTATAATTCTACAAGGGTCAATTTATAAAGTTATTTGATTCACAGTGTGGCATCTAATCATTCACTGCAAAAATGCCAACTAAGACATTTCAAAATTATTTCCGTTACCAAGGCTATTCACAGAAATGCTGGCATAAGAGAAAATTAGATAAGACATGAGGAATGTGGCTTCGGTTGGTCACAATTTCGTAGAAAAAGGGTTAGCTAGTTTTCATCTGATAGTGTAGGTGGAGATTTGCTATCATGTCAGATGTTGCAAGTATGTGGTTTGTTTGCAACAGCATGGAAAGCTATAAAACTTGAATAATCTGCAGGTCCAAATAACGTTGAAGCTTTCCTGTCTCCCATCTTAAACAGGAGATTAAACAGAAAATAAAGAAAATAAATGCAAAAAAAAACCTCTCCAAAACCTGCCTTTGGCAGTGCTAAAATATGTTTTTGAAAGAATTCAAAAGCCAGGAAACTCCTAAAGCTAAGATTGCTCCCAGAAGGAGATTTGATTCCAGTGAACACTTCTGGTATTTCCTATTTCTGTTTTCTATTCTTGTTTAGTTTTTATTCTTTTAAATTTGAAAAACTTGACCAAACAAAACTAAACAGCCATGCAGAGGTGTTTTACAACATAGGTGGCCAATCTATCACCTGCAGATCAAATGTAGCCAGCCACATAAATTCAGTCAAGTGCTTATTCCCTGATACACTTTCCTTTCCAGGAATGTCTCAAATATGAGCAAGAAATAAGTTGTGGGCTGTGCAAATTATTCTTGTGGTCTGCCCTTTTTTTTTGAAGAGCCCATCACAAAGCTCAGGCATACAATTCTTGTACATTCAAAATTTCATGCCAGGTGATCAGAAACAAGACCTGCAGTACTGTCTTCAGGTGTCACCTGCAATTTGGTGGCTTTGTAGTAGCTGAAAGGCTGGACAGTGTCAGCTAGAGAGTAAACACAAAATATAAATAAGTATCTACAGTGTTTCGTTCAAATTCATATCAAAGATCTCTCTTCCAGCTCATTGTACTATTTCTCAAAATAATCATAGTTTCAAGATGATGTATATACCTGTTGTTGTGTACACATAGCTTCTCTAAAACCATGTATTTAATTTCAGACACTGGCACTGTTGGACCGATTTAAATCAAAGTTAACCCAGGCAATTGAAGAAACTCCTGAAAATGAGGTTTCTGAACCTGAAGAAGATACTGATGAGGGATGGTGAGTTTTTGAATTAGATTTTTTTTGTGTTTACTGCTGGCAATGCTACTGCACTAACATAGTCTCACCGTTAAGTATAAATTTAAGGAGCAGCAGAAACACTGAATGTGAAGAGAGCTGCATAGGAGGAGTCAGCTAAAATATACTGGTTTAGCACTCTGGAAAATAAGGCAGAAGAGTAGAAGACATTTTGCTTTGCATAGTTGTAAGTCCTACTAGAACTCTGTCTTTGGGGTGCTAAGTGTTTTAACTTGGATGAAATGCAAATAGACTGATCTGAAGTGCAGGGTGACCCCAGGGAAGCAGGGCGGAAGCACTGAAATCAATAAAGCACTGCATAATTTAGGACCTCAACACCTTCTAGTCAAGGGAGCAACTTGTACCATATTGTCTGATGTTCATTTTCCATCTAAAGAACCCACTTGAAATAGGATAGGTCATGTGTTTTATAAGGTGAACAATATAGCTGGTTTACTAAAATAGGCTGTCTCTGCCTACAACTTTTTCCTTAGTTGTATGCATAAGCCACCCCAGCTACACCGAAACTACTACTGCAATAGAAACTTTAACACATTTCTTGACAAGAGTTTTAGGAGAAACCATATTTCTGTATATCAGATAACTTAAAGTTATTGAGTGAAAACATGTCAGGTGTACCCTTATGATCTTTCTAAAGGCTTCCTTCTTGGGAGAGGGAAACCAATGGGATACCTACCTACCTGAAAATCTCCAAACTAGCACCAATAACTAGACATGAAAAAAATTGAATTGCAATAAGGAGAAAAATATACAAACATGTACATTAGACATCCTTTTAAAATAGAAAATGAACAATTAAATGTGATCGAAACATCCTGCATCTGTTTTGAGAGGACTTGTACAAAATTGTAAGATAACCGTGTTAATGAAGTTGTTTTTCTCCAATGAGAAGACAGCATTGTTAGGAAGTGCAGAGTGTCTAAATAACTTAGTTATTTTTACTGTCATTCTATTAATACAAATTAAAGAGATGTGCATACTGAAGTGAGAAAAGATACCATAAAGAAGACTGTGAGGGAAGATAATATACCGAAGAAAAAATGTTTGTTACATTTTAACTCACATTTTTTTCCACATGTTGATAAATGAAATGATTCAACTATCTGTAAGTTACACATCAAGTTACAGTAAGCTATATTACAATAAGGCTTATTTTTTATATATTAAATCAATATCTTAAAACTATTTGAAGTTATATTCCATTTAAAAGAAAAAAAATGTAGGTCATGAAAAATAACTGGTCTTAGAATTTGCAATTCAGCTTATGTTGATGAGACTTAAATTTTAGATCAGTCTTAGATAAGTTTTTCTTTCTAGTTTGTATCATATACATGATGAATCATTGTATATATTTTAATTTAGTAAGATAAAGCTACATAGACTCTGCAACTTCACCTTCACACTTTCTTGTTTTTCACTGAACTGAGCTGAGACCCGTCCTGATTTTGTTAAAAACAAGGCCAGTTTCTCTTTTAGTGAATTTTCCTCTCAGCTAAGTTCTTCTAGGTGCCTTCTAAGTAAATGCATATTTTTCTCAGACACTGTGCTCGGTGCTGATAAGATGACCAACAGAATGCTAAAGAAGCTCATGTTTAGATTTATTACTATGGTAACCAAGGTTAACTGATAATGGGACATGTTTGCTGGGAGAGTGGACAGAACAGGTGACTAAAACTTAACAACCGGGTATTCCATCCGATAATTGTCGTACCTCCTATATAGGAAGGTGATCACGATGGTCACGCTCTCTTTGAGAGGACCTTGTCTGTCTGCCTGCGATCTATAGGCCTCAGGCCCCGCATCCCTGAAATCCAGTTTCTGGTTTGCTGTGAAGTCCCACCCATGACTTCCAGGTGCCTGCCCTGCAGATGCTGGAGCCACGCCAGGTCCCAGCTCTGCCACTGCTGAAGTGGTGCCAACTCCATATTGGGCATTCAAGATTGGTTTTGTGTATTTTGTATATTTTCTTCATTCATTAGTAGCATAGTAAAACTTAAAAACTTTTCCAACTTGCAAGACTCTTTCTAACTTGAAGTCCCTCTTTCTTATCTTTCTATCCCCTTTTATGGTGGAAGGGATTAACAGAAGGCATCTGCCATGGTTTATTGTCACCTTGCTTTAAACCCTGACAGACCTCACAAGGGAAATTTTAGGATTTGCAGAAAACTTCAGACATATGTATTGGCAGAAAGACTAACATTAGTAGTACAGCACTTAGTGTAGAATTATTGCAGTTTATAAAACAACATTTTTTACATAAGTAGTGTGTAATGAGTGCATTTATTATGTTATTATAGAATCACTTGGGAAGTTAAATTTCATATTTTGGGATAAGAGTTTACATTTTCAGTGCCTTTGTTGTATTGGAATATTTGAGACAACTATAGTGACTTCACATTTTTAAGATCTTTCTTAATTCCCATCTACTCCTCGAAATACAGTAATTCTACTTTATTTGATTTATAGTAAATAATTAGTGCATGGCATGTGCATATATGATATGCACAAATTATGTGATTCCTCCGGGCCATTTTGTAGGTCATGGTTGCTGTTTTTATGGGGAGTGAAATCCTGCCAGTGTGCTTTGCTCTACTGTCAGGGTGTGTTATCTGAGGTAAAATGATTGCTTCTAAGACATTTTTATGTGTCCACATGAGTGGCCACACATTGAGGTATAATTTTCATTTTCTGTCAAGATAGAAACCATTACCAATTTGTTATGTTTTCTTTTATTTGGCAAACTTCTCCCTGCATATTTGGCTGAGCTGCTGTATTGGCATGGAGCTTAGCAGACATTTGGGCACTTTTCAGCAGCATTCTACTTTTTATGCAAGAAAAAAAGAAGAAATATGACTCTATTGTAAACAGTGTGTATGGTGTTTGATAATTATTACCAGATTTTACAGTCTAAGAAGGCATCTGAGGAAGTGTCATGAAGAGAGCTGAAGAGAAATGCATAATACTGAGTTTTAACATGAAATACCAGAATCTTTGCTGAGACATTCTATTGCAAACTCTGCTGCTATGCAAGAACGATTATATGTATCTGTCTGCAGCAATCAAACTCCAATTTCCCCTACAGAATTCAAAAGTAACAAAATAAACATGGTATGTACTGCCGGAAAGGGTACTCATAACAATAAAAATGTCTGCAAACAAGTAGACAGACACATTTTTACAGCATCTGGGCACCTCAGGAGACATGCTTGACCCTGGTTCTTCCCAGTGCAAGCATTATGGTCTTTATGGTTCCATATTGAGAACTATTGCTTATGCTTTTCTTTTGATGAATTGTCTGTACTATTGATTATAAGTTGTTCTTTATTTGCTTGCAGTTCAAAGATGAAAGAGTCAGATATATGATTTCATTCTTTTTCACAGAAGTTGTGCAGAATGCAGCAGAGGGAGAGAAAGATGATTTGGCAGAACTCAGTTTTTCATTCTGAGCTTAAAGTCTTACCTAATAAGACTTTTCCCCAAAATGCAGATGAGATCCACTACAGTGGCAGTGAGGTGTCGTCTGCTTAGAGTCTAGTAGTATGAAAACCAAATATGTCACAGCAGAAGACCCAGCTGGAATAATTCATCTGCTTGATACTTCTTATCTGGATTACTGGATAGGTCTGAATTTGAAAGTGGAAACACTGTACAGGCTACACTTCATATAGAATGCTGCTGTTTCTCATCTTCTTTAGGATGTTGACTACTGTATATGTATAGTTGCATGCATGTGACACCCAGTCAGGTTGTAGTGCCACTTCAGGGCTCTGATTATAATATGAAATAGTTACAGCTGTAGTAAATCCCAGATTTCAGTCCAGAAAGTGTTATGGCAACTGCAGATAATGAAACTGGTTATGCAGATCCTGTGAACATGACATAAAATATTTTTCATAGAGAGACTCCAGCTATTGGTGGAAAAAATACATATGCAATCAAGTATATTGAAAGATTGATTGCTTTAGTTAAGCTGTGCAAAATATTCCTCTTCAAGTAGGCTAAGAGTGATACTTAGTATTCCGAAACACCCTTCCCTGAAGTAATTCTGAGAGTTCTGAGTGGTTCATCTCTCTTTCAAAGTGTGAAATCTGAGACTAGATACAACACTCAGCTAAATCTTCATCAGTGTTGAGTAGAAGGCCTTTTTAAGTGACAAAATCCTTTTCCTACTGAACAGTTGCCTAACCTAGCTCTGTTCTGTACCCATGCTGTTGATTGCTCTTATCAAAATTCAGCCATTGCTCTTTCTGAATGGTAGCCTGTTTTTCTTACTACTACTCCTGTTTGCCAAAATCACATAAATTCTGAATACTCCAATAAACTTTCAAATACTTCTTCACAAATCTTCATATTATACATATGTTATGTAATTATATTCTTTTCCAGTAAAGTCATAAGTGGAAGTGAACTAACCAACCCTGCCACATTAATCTTTTCCCTTGGACTCTGAACTGTGGCTATCTACTACTAAAAATAGGGCTCTCCAGCTGAATATTTACCAGTCTTACATCTTTATGAAAAGAAATATATATCTACACTTTTCCAGATGTAATATAGCTCTGTGTGGGAGGAACGGATTTTCTGCTATGAAAATCCACCTGTCATATCCTTAACCAAAATTCTGGATTATTTTTCACTCTTCTCTCTTTGATCTTAGAAAACAAGCAGGGGCTTCCTGAAACTGCTAGATTTATTGACATAAGTATTTCTGTTCCTATGAGAAATTTTACAATCCTGAGGATTTTTGAGCTGATGGAATTTTCTACAGAAAACAACCCACCATTTTCCTTCTTCAAGCTCAACTGGCTGCCAAGTCAACTTAGCATATTTCTACGAAAGGTCTCTAGTGTTTGTACTTTTTAACACATAAAATGCACAAGAAGGTTTACAAACCAAAGTCTGGTACCATGAATTTGAATTTAAAGCTTAGTTGTCATGATGAAGTAACCCAAAACTCAAAAGGAACAGTACTCCATCCCATTAAAAAAAATACATTGCTCACTAAAGCAATCAAGTTTACAGTGGCTTATAAAATCTGGAAGGTGCATGAGCTAGCAGATCACAATGATTTTTTTTGTGACATTGTTGAAAAGATATCCCCATCCATTCAGAAGGCATTGTTATGTGAATATCGCATTGTGGCAATATTCTGTTCTTGCTTGAAAATTGTTTGCATGGTGGTAATCTGAGTCCTGACAAGTATGGGTTTATATTATTGTTATTTCTTAAGTTTGTATTTGATGGGAGATGCCCAATTCATCCTGCTGGACATTCAATATTCAGTGTAGAAACTGGAATGTTAACATGTGAAAACTGTTCCTTACCAGATGAGCATGATTATGTGAAGTGCATCTAAACTATTGATGCCACCAGGGAATCAAAGTTTGTATCATCCTCATTGGAAGGGTTTGGTCTATTATTAATCCCATAAATTCACAAGTCAGGGTTGCAAGTAGACCTCCAGTTGATTCTGGCATTTGTATTACAGTGGAGACCAGTAATTTTTCCTTCATTCTGCATCCAGCTAGACATTTAGGATTTCTTCTTCTGGATTCAGGTCTCATCACTGGCCTCTATCTACTCTCAGTAATGCACTCTACAATTATTTACAGTTTGACTGTGATTGCCAGCATGCTATGTAGTTCTTTTAATTAATAGCACATGATGCCAGTGCTTCATAACCAGACCACTGCAGCATTTCCTGGGTGAAATATAAGGTGTTGGGGGTGAACTGTGAAGATTCTTAGTCTTTAAAAGAGATTAGCTTTTTTATTCCCCATGGAATGCTGTCATACCTATAACTAGGCAACAAATGTAAATGAGACAGTCACTTAAGTATTTTTGGGAGGATGTCTAGACTCTGAAACTTACTCTTTCTTTTGATATGAAATAACATAAAACCTTCCAGCTTTCAGATATGCTGTGGGACAAGAAAGAATGAATGAAATGGGAATTTGGAATAAGATGATGGTTTTTCACATGGTTTTTCAGTTTAAAATTCTTATGGTTAGTTACCTTTGCTGAGTGTGAGCTATTCTAAATGCTAGTTGATTTGAGGGTTAGGAAAAATAGGCATTTTTAAAAATCAAAGTGAATAAATCAATGCCTGAAAATGCCTTTCACCTTACAGTCAAAAGGTTGTTGTGAAAATTACATGAGAGTAAAGGACTTCCATCTCAAACAAAAAGACATTTCAGATCTTGCTTTATAGATTGTTTCATGTGCGTGTTGCGTAATTACTAATGTTGGCATGACTATTATCATATGAGTTATGTGTGACAAACCTCATTTTAGATAGCAAGGATTAAAAACAATTGAAGTGGGAATTTAATGGCACTGTTCACTTAAATAAATCACTTTAAAATCTTGTGGCTCCTACAAGGCTTTTAAAGATATCTTCTTCTTGGTCACAAAATATTATTTTGATTTGTACAGTGATGCTTTGCATAGATCTCATCGCCTAATTATAGCAAAAAAAATAAAAGGAACTGCTCTGTTTTTACTAATTTATTGCTTCTCTGGTCAAAAATCTCATTGAAGTTCAGTGTTAACCATTTAAAGTGCAGCCTGATTCATATATGTCAGATTCTGTAATCTCTTCTGAATTTTGCAAAACTACCACGGAGGCCAGTTGAATATTTTGACAACATTGGGTGCTAGTGCTGATTTATTTCTGCCAGGACATTCATTGCAACTTGACTGTATAATTTTTCAGCGAGTTTGTAGAAATAGTTATGTTTTGCTCCAGAACAATTAAAAAATAAAATAAATCTGTATATTCAACAAAGGTATTCCCCGCCCAGCGTCAATAGTTATGTCCTTTATGTTCTTTAAGAAATGTTTTTATTTATAATACAGGGAAAATTTCCCTCAGGATATTTAGTGTTGGTTTCAGTGAGAAATCTGTTGCAGTTAGCAGTGGGAACACGCACTATTTCATTTATTTTTTGTTCTTCCAGTAAAAGGCTTTGTGGCAGAAAGAGAGAGATTTGGGCCAAGGGAAAAAAGAAAAGGAAAAAAAAAAGGTATCAAGGCACCACCTTTCCAATGTATGTTGTAGAGAGTGGGCTAGAATTGGTTTGAGTTTCTTTTTTTTAATTGAAATAGCAATTTCAGAATAAGGCAAATGTTAAAGTTAGCCAGACTGTTTTTATATTGAAAGATCTCATTTATATTAAGAACTAAGTCACAATGCATGCTGTCAGTATCTACCCGACATAAATTTGATAATGTCTTCCACATTTTATTTCCAAGCTTTCCTATTTAATACAGTGTCTACTACTAAGCTTTGCATAGTGAAATACTTCTGGATAAATGCCTAAAAATGTTGGTTATATTTCTTTCATAAACCTACCTTTATACACATTTTCTAAATGCAGTCTCTTTGCTATAGTACCTCAGGCTGAGGATTATGAAATACGGCTTCCTCAAGATTAGCACTGGTCTCTGCAGATTCAGTTGCAGAAGCTTAACTGTGACAAACACAGTAAGCCCCTGAAAACTAAGCAGCAGTCTTTTTCACATGCCGATGCTAGCCTGGTGAACAAGAGAAAAAGTGCTGCTGTAATTTATGCCAGTGAGGCACAAAGATGGACTAAAGCCATGTTTGCTCCCCTCCTCCCATCCAGACTTGAGCCAACGTTCCTCCACTAGTCTGGAAAAACTGGCTCTATATTAGGTCTCTCCTGCTAAGGCCATTGATTTACTCAACTACATTTTTAAGAAGTTGACAAAATACGTACTTGATTGTTACAAAGGATAAATGAATGCCAGAGGTCTGTATTAAAAACACGTCAGGAAGAGAGGTTTCTTCTCTGGAAAAAAAAAAAAAAAGTTTGTTTGGGTTTTAGTATTGCTGCTAACATTTAAAGGAAGAAAGGAAAAAAACCTCTGCTGTAATTTTTTTTCTCCAATTTTCTCTCCACTTTCACCTTTCTAGTGCTAGAATGTGGCGAGACCTTGGTATATAAATGCTAGCTGCTGCCCCACTGCTTCAGTCATTAATTTTGTATTAACTAATTGTTCTTCTGCTGAAGTTGTATATTTATTGCTTGTAACAGTTCAGCATGCCTGAGACCCTCAGAGCATTTGGGGTGGGGTTTTTTTTGTTTATTTTTTGTTAATTCCTCCATGTCTGAGTTTATTTGGACTAGGCATTTGGGCCTGGAATCGGCTACTGTTCGACTTAATTCAGAGATGATCCATGTTTTACTCTAGGGATATCTAGTGTTACATTTACTGTCTGGAAATCTTACATTTTATTTATTGCCAGCAAACCTAGTGAAGAATGAAGAAATAATCTTCTAAATCTTTTAATAGCCTAGCTTAAGCTTCCTGCATATTTACACACCTTTCCAAGCACCCCAACTGCATCTCAATCAGTGGCCTGTTTAAACAGCATTTGGACATATTCAGAATGGGGAGAGAGGAACAAAAGAGAAGGGAGAGTGTCCAGAAAACATTGAATGTTATGAAAATCTGAGTATTTTTGTGCTAGAAATGCTCTCCTCTCCTTCCTCTCACTGCAACTCTGTGCCCTGGTGATACAATACTGCCTGTTTGTGCTAACCTGAGCAGCCCATTTGCTGACCTCTGGAGTGTCAGCTGTTGTACAAGCTGTTGCCAGAGACAGGGACACTCGACTGGTTGGATCATTGGTCTGTTCCGGTATGGCAGTTCCCATGTCCTTATAGTAAATGCTGTGTAAAGTTTTTCTACACTGGTACACTGTCTGGAACAACATCTGGAGTTTGCGTTATAGTCTTCCATACCACTCTACCAGGAGCAGTTGTCTATTTAAAACACCCAGCTTCTTTCATCAAACTACTAAATATTTTTTTGAAGCAAACACGAATATAGTGTAAATATACTATGTATGAGCAGATGCAATATAAAAATAGGATAACTTTTTAATACAAAAACATTTACTGCTTAAAGTCATGAGTCATCACAGCTTTACATATTTCTAATTCTGATACTATGAGAACTAATCACATTTTCCCCTGGTGCTTTGACTAGCTTTTGAATTGGATGAGCTTTTTCATAGTTAAGTTGATTTTCTGTTTATCTTATAATGTTACTTAAAACCAAGTCTTCCTTCACAAGAAAAATAAAAATGTTTAGTACCTTCTTGAACAATGAAAGGATACTCTATTACATTACATTATGTTGGTTTTAGTTTTGCAAACACTGAAGTATGTTTTGGGGTTTTTTAGCCTAGATATTCCATACTTAGTGAAACTATTGATTTCTTATTTTTGCAGTGAATGTTTTGAGGTAAAACTGAGCATATAGCATTTGAATATAATATCTCAAAAAAACCCCAAGCTATTATGTTAGAATATCTGTAAAAGTTCTGTTCTCATCATTTTATGCTGTCAACCTACACCAAGAGAAAATATAATTTTAACCATTCATTCTCTGGCCTATGGAGGACCCACAACTTGCTGGTTATTCTGAAGAAGTTAAATCAATTTCTTCATCCTCCAGTACTTATAATATATTTTCAAAGCGCTAGTCAAAGTTAACAGAAGTATACAGTCTGACTTTGTATAATATTTTTAAAGCATATTTTATCAGTTTTGCTTGCTCAGCATTGGGAAGATTTTTGCCCTGTGCTTCAAGAGCAGCAATAGTATGTTACTTCCATTGTGAACATCTGAATGCTGAAGTATTGTAGGCTAATAATACTCCATTCATCCTAAAGCCAGAAAATACCGTTTCAGGTCTTGCAGAAATGAAATTAATCTCAGGAGAGTGCTTGGGGGTGGAGGTATTTATACCATTAATGAGATCTTAAATTTCAGTCTAAAATCTATACTCTATGCTATAGTCACTAGTATGGATTGAAACAGCATTATTTTGATGTAGAATTAAATACTTAACTTGTTGACTGCAATATGTCAAATATCAGTATTTATAGCAATTTTTTCAATACTCTTCTAAGAATTTTTTATATTAGAAACTTCTATGGACTTACTGATTATTTTAATTTGTCTAGACCCGAATAGCAAAAATTATTTCTCTTTTTAAATAGCAAGTTAATAAATTTGAAAAATACAGGGGTTTATGAAAGCACAAAAAGTTGGAGGAACAAGTGGTCTGATCTTTGGGAAAGGAGATGGGGAAAGAGGAACAAGAAATGTGGAGTGGTAAAAACAAACGGTGAAACAAGAAAGAATAAAATCTCTTTGTGGTAACAATTACAGCAGAAACTTGTTTTGGTTGTAGCATCTCAATTCTGAAAAAAGGTGGAAACAAGATTATATGTTATTAGCATACTTCCCCGTTCAAAATTCCCACTGTTTTATGGGTTTGATATTCTTTGTATCTTGTTCATACTCTTGTTCTCTTGCCTCAGTTCAAAATTTTTGCTTGTTTTCAATTGTCGTTTCACATTTCTCTTTATTTGCTTTTTGGTCAACCTCTTTTTCTCTGTTTTTGTTTCTCATTCCTGTCCTTTTTTTAGTCTTTACTTGCCTCAATTTATTTTTCTTTTTGGTCTCTCAACTGTCTCTCAGTGTTTCTCAACTGTCTCTCCTCTTCCTGTGCCACCCGCTACTCTGCTGGAAGTGAAAAGAGTGCCAGTGAGTTCGTTCTTCCAGAACAGCCAAGTTTTTTTTATTTTTGTTGGGAGAGAGATTTCATTGCTTTGAACTGTGGATTCACTCATCTGTTTTCTGATCTGTTCACATTAAATACATTTCTGTCCACTGCCTGTGAGGGTGATGGGGGGAAAAGTGTTATATATTTCTTACGCTAATGCTTATAGTTTAACATATGCGTTTATAATATTTGAAGGAAAATGTTAGTGGCAAATAGAATATTGTTTAAAGAAAGCAGTAGGGCTTGAGTACTTTTCATTTTTCTTTTAAATATAGGGTGCATTAGTGGTAATTGAGAGAAGTAGGTAGCATGTTACTTGCAAGCAATGTTGAGTTCAGAAACAATTGGTAGTACTAGTAGTTGTGGTCCATATTGGTCTCTACTTTCTTTCATTTTTTAGACAAACCTGTACAATGGAAGAAGCAGTACTGAATTTCTTGACACAGATACTTGCTCGTGCTTTGTTCATTTTAGGCATACTGATGGAGAATCAATAACTTTCACAAAATGTAGCAATAACTTGCAATATTCCAACAGTGTACATTTTATAGCAATGTGGTTAGTTGCTTAATTCATTTAACCTGCATTTAGAAGAGGTGTGTAATTTTTGCTGATGTTCAGAGCACCAGTTTAGATGTACTGTCTGTAAGTAATGTATACAGTTCTGCATTGGGAAACTGAATAGCTGTACATTACTTTTTCTTGGTGCCTGCTGCTTGCAGAAATGAAGGATGTATCATCAGCAGGCACCTCCAAATGAATTCTGGTTAAAACTACTTAAGAAGTTACTGCCTCTCTGCCAAAAGCTCCTAGCCTCACAACAGAGTTGGCAGAACTTAACTTTTGTCCACACCTGCTGATAATGTACTGCAAAGCTCAGCTGTTTAAAATGCTGACATAGGTAAGTGTAAGATAACGTCCCAGGTTGTCCTCTGAAGTGGCAGAGGCACTGGAGAGTATGCTGTGCAGGGTCACATCTACAAGGAAGGTTGAATGGGCAGCAGGTGAGCTGGTAACAGCCAACAGCTGGGTCAGTTTGGTAAGCATGTGTGGAATTAAGCAATGCAGCTTATCACTTCCATTCAGTTATTATAAAAGTCACTGATGCATGCACTGCATTTGCACATGGAGATTCAAGTTTCATCACTAGTGCAAAAGCACAGCGCTTCCTTGCTCTTGCTGAGATTAAAAATTATTCAGTTCACTGACTGCCACTTCAGTTCCTCCTAAAGAGCAGTTCTGGAAAGGCCAGAGCTGTTGTGATATCAGACTTCTGTTTATGCTACACTTAACATGACTGCCAGCTGTCAGCAGCTGGCATATGCTTCAGATCCAGTGCATCGCTCACACATCTCAAAATCAGAGGGGTTACTGTATACCATATCTTTTAGTACAAGTACCATCTCACTAGATTAGTTCAAAAGAAATTAATCTGCCTCCTGAATAAACTGGTTGAATCTGCCTGCAGAGCACTTTGTAGGTGGGGGTTGTTCTTTGACGCACAGTAGGGAGATGTGGTGTTACTTATGTGAGAGTATTGGACACGCAGCTTAATTGTACTGCAATAATTCTTAAATGCTCTCTGATATGCTGAAGTTTCTTTTTTAGTTACAGTTGCAGCCAACATTCTCCCACTTGTTTACCACCTAGAAAATAATAAAACTGATCACCAAGGTAAGGAGCCACTCTGCTAGTAACTGTGAAGAAGCAGTCTTGTTTCCTGACTGTTGCAAAAGCTGTTACCTGAGAATATCACTGAGCCAGGAGAGTATCCACATACCTTTGGAATCCTGTGCTGTCTCTGAAACCATCTTAAATTAATTCAGGTATTTCAATCTAATGTTTCAAGACATTTCATTTTTGGAATATAGAAAAGAGCCAAGTACTGAATGTCCTTTATTAACACTGATGGAAAGAAGTGCAGTACAGCAAAACAGCTGCTCACCCGTTACCTGGGATAGGACAACAGTTAAACTGCAGGATGCTGTCATCTGGCTGGGGTAAAAATCAACCCCCTTCAGCAATAGATCTCTGCTAAGATAGCTGGTTCTGATTTGCAACACTATCTAATAAACAAGGATAAGAAAATAATTTTGTGGTAACTTCTTCCAAAGAAAGTCAACAATGTGCACACCTAGATACTTTAAACCCAGAATAATCAGGTTTGGAAAGCTATTTTATTAATGTTAGTTTTGAAGGGGAAAAAAAAAAAAAAACAAAAAAAAACCAACAACAACAAAACCACTAAGCTGCAAAACTTTTCTATTTTGAGTTTTGCATAGGAGAACTGACAACCTTTCCTCCTATAAATTTTGAAGAAAAACTGTGTTTTGAAGTTATATGTCTCACTCATTTAAAATTAACTGTCAACAAGTGGTGATAGGCACAAGTTAGTAGGTTCCCAAAGACTGGAGATGAAGAGATGAAATCAGAGCTTTCAGCACAGTGACTGCAGGAGCACGACTGGGCAGCCGGCTCCCCACTGAACCCAGCAGCATGCGGAAGGGACAAGAGTTATAAACCAAACAGGGAAAAGTCTCACGCAACCTGTATTTGTGCAGTTGCAGCCCTAACTCCACACTTGGAATACTATGCAAGTGCAAACCTTTGTTGGAGGAGCTTGAGTAAGATTAATTCATACAGAAATAATTATGAAATACATATAATGTTCCTTAAAAAATGAAACCATTTGCATTGTTTCTGGAAAATACTATTAAGTGTAATTTACCATTTCCATGGATGCAAAACAGGTCTACCTGCAAAGATGTGTGACTAGCAAAAAATAAGCTTAAGTTCACATCAGGAAAATATTTTTTAAAATCTGCACCGCAGACTGTGTTTATTTTGCTTTACCTATGAGATGCTGCATCTGAAATTGATTCTGGGAATATCAAAAAGTTTCTTAATATTGGCTTATTTTTAATCACAGCTGGGAACACCTCAGTGGAAAGTTATGAATAGGAGTCAGACACTATGACTTCTTTCAGCTCTTGGAGAGAAGTAAACATTGCTTAGTCTGAATCTACTGCATCTAATTTGCAAACTGCCTGGGACGCAGTATGGCCTGACCCAAGCATTAGAGATGTGTTTATTTTTAATTCCTAGTAGTTGTATCCTGCAAGTGTGCTGTGGCATTCTTGGAAAACCTGAGTTGATGAAATGGCTGTGTGTGACTACACTTCTACATACATTTGTATAAAACACTCTAAAACCAATCACCAAGGCATGAGTCTATCTTTTTAGGCCTGTATTTTAATTCAGATTAGGACAGTGTGATTCGGTATGTGTTCTTGCAAAAATATTCAAATGGTCATCTTTAATAAGTTGAGGAGAATATGACAAATGCAGAAAGCATGTTAACTAAAATAAATTACTTCAGTCCCTCCACTGTGAGACAATGTTTTTATAATTAAACTACAAATACGCAATCATGAGTCACTCTGATGGTACATTATGTTATTCTGAATTGTAGATATGACTAAAAAAAAAAAGTTTTGGTGTTACTAGTGTGTACAGGGTTATAAACTACTGAAGTTTTATACACTGGAAACAACTCTTAAATGCCATTTCCATAGGACAGGGTAATATGCAGGCATGCTGTCAATGCTATACAATAAGAGATTTATGAAACCCATATGTCAAGAATCAATTGTGATGAAAAGTCTCAGTTTTTGTTTTTAGATAATTCTAAAGCATTTAAACAGATCCCATATAGTCTACAGCTTTGAATTCTGTCTGATTGCTTTATTGGTACTATATTGTAATCTACATTAACTGAGCTGGTCCTCCTTCCCTCCCTCTCTTTCCTTCTGTATGGCTATTTGCACTGAGCTCTTTGAAAAAACAGTGTAATTCAGGACCTCTTACATGTTGCAGGAGACTGATAAAGCAATATTTCATCAGCCAGAAAACTTTGATTCTGATACTGAGTTGTTTTTCCTGGGATTTCTGTTTCACAGAGGCTGTAGACAAAGGTATCTAATTCAGTAAAGATTGATATGTTTAGATCAGTTCAGTGTAGTTCTAATTAAGCTGTCCCATCAAGGTCAAAGGTGGTTTTGCAATTGTTTAATACAGCATCCAAACATAAGTGTTTTTTTTGCCTAGGTATGTATGTTTGCACTGAAAAAAAATTAATTCCATTTTGTGTTTTGTTTTTAATTGAACTTATGAACTTTAGACTTGTTCTCCTGGTTCATAAGTAGCAGTTTCACTGCAACTGTATATTCAAAAGTCATGTTAAATAACCAACTGGGTTCTTCATTTAAACTATTACAGCTGTGGTAAAAATGTTTTGATACTTCAAATAAAACCAAATCCTGTGATACAGAAAGTAGCTAGCTTGTAAGTAAAGATCCATAGGTTTAAAACTGGTCAATTTGAAAGCATCCTTCGTTTGATTTTCTTCTCTTTTCCTCACACGTCTCTTTAAGTATATAATTTGTGCTTTTGTTAAAGATTTTTTTGTCTAAGTGAAAATTTGTGATTTTCTGACAGCTTCTGTATTAATTCTCACCCTAGTGAGACCTGCTAATAAGGCCATAGTTGATAAGCTCTAGGCTTTCCTGCCACTCACTACAGCTGATAAGTGGCTTTTGACTCCAGGTTATGGTGATGTTTTTAGATTACTGGGAATTTGCTGAAATGAGGAAATGTGTAATGGAGGGAAAAGTTCTAATCAACAGTAGAAAAATCTTTGAATAGTACAAAGCATTAGTTTAGTCTGGTGTTCAAATTATTTAAAAGTATGATCTGAACCAAGTTAAAGTGCAGTAGCAGGACATCAAGCATTCCAGTTTTGATCTTCTGTGTACCTACTTCAAGTGTTTTCCATGTAAGCTCTTCCCACCTTTTACAAAACCCTAACGGTGAGAGGAAGTCCAAAGTGACTAATAGGAAAACTTGAAGAACACTCCCTGTTCCTGGGAAGATTATTCGGTATGTTTGGAAAGATGTGGTAAATAAAAAATTACAAGATAATTCAGTACATGAAATAAAATCCAGCAGAGCAAACTCTAGCTGTATTTTTCAAAATGGGTCTTCACAAAAGGGGTTGCCCTATAGTGTTAGGGTCTATTAAGAAAGAAAAAAGCAAACAATCCTAACAGCAAAACTTCGATCTATTTTGCTATGCACAAAAATAAGTCATGTTGCTAAAATCTTGCCATGTGTATCGTAATTACAAATCATAACTTTCCATTCATTTACTGAGTTTGAGCCATGTTTTATTTTTGTAGGATGTCACATGTACTTCAGTTTGAAGATAGAAGCAGAAAGGTGAAAGATGCAAGCATGCAGGATGAAGATACTTTCGAGATCTATGATCCACGGAATCCTGTAACTAAGAGGCGAAGAGAAGAAAGCAAGAAGATAATGAGAGAAAAAAAAGGAAAGGAGATAAAAAGAATGTAAAGCTAGCCAGAGCTGCCTTGAAAAGTGACTGCAATAAAGCCCTGGCTCTTTTGTAAGCTGCAGTTCCTAAAAATATCACTGGACAAGTGTGAAAAGGGGTCTCTCAAGAACCTGTCATGCAGTTTTGAAGCAGAGCTATCATTTGTTTCTTAAGTTGTGCAGTCAAGTACTCTCGGTGTATTCATTATCCCAGCTCTCTAAAGGTTTCTAGAATTATGCATTTAATAAAACAGCTGACTTGACTTTTGTCTGTACTTTAATTACGATAGTTACCATCATTGTTTAATTAACAAATGGTAATCAAAAATTTTTTAACATAATGAATGAGAATTTGTCTAAATAAGGGTGAAATTAAAGATAGAAATCCTATCTGCAGACTTTTAAGATTCTCTGAAAGTATAATTTTAATTGGGTTTTTTTGACAATGCATATAAATATTAAAGCAATAAATGCTGCCTGCCTGAACCCCTCTGTCACAGAATTAAGATGATGCACTTGCAGACCTCCTTAGAATGGTCCCAGATTTCCTGAAACAGTGTTTAATTTGAGAATTTCGTTATTTTCTCCATTTTTTGAAATACATATTCAAATGCAGATCCCTGCTTGGGAAGCTGAGATAATACAGAGTTTGTTGAGTGTTATTTCACTATCTATACTGCCTGCACAAATCTGAATCTGAATGTATTGCAGTGGTTGCTTAAACCGTTGCAATACCAGAAACATCCCTCTGGTGGAATTTTCACTGTAAAGCGGCTGGTAATGAAGATTAGTTTCTTAATTAGTCCAGTACAAAAATGAAGAAAAAGTGACCAGTCTCATTAAAAACATAACCCTTTTTCTAACAATTATTTTACCATCTAAAAATGAACACCTACTCAAGTTTCTAGTCTTTAGGTTTTCCATAGATTTCCACCCTCTGCCCAGGTACTACTATTTTTACAGATAAATGAGAATTTTCAGTGTTCCCTCTTTACAGCATTTCTGATGCCACAGAAGCATGGACTACCCATATGGGCAATAGCTAACGAAGAATGAGCACCAAGTGAAGAAAGGTCATTAAAAAGTGCAACCAGAGGAGTGATTTGCTGATGTTGTTTTTAGAACAAGTTCGGTAAGGTATGGTGTCCTTATCAAGCTGCCACTGCCAAATTTTTTGATAGGGTCTGAGGTGTGAGATACATAAACCTGCATTGGTGGGTTAATATGGCCCAAATGTCAGAGGTTAGATTAATACAAGCTATTGCTTTAATGCGCGGTGCAACCTTTGAGATAAGAAGAAAGCCTGGAGGTGTGATGTGAGATCCTGTATAAAGCTGTCATTATCCTCCTCTTAAGCTGAGTGAATTATACTGTACCATGGTGTAAAGAAGTTAAGAGGGGTTACATTCTTAAACACGGCCATACACGAACTAGTGAGTCTAAGTTTTTTAATCAAGTCATTTTCCACCAGGCTCCTATTGTCAAAATTAAGAACATCTCATGTCACATACTGGTATCTCTATTAATTGCTTTGTTTGTGAGGAAAATTTTAAAACAGTTGTTACAGGAAATGAGCATATCAAACCCTGATTCTGATAGGGACGGGAAGGAGGAAGAGTTTGTGTGTGCGTGTTGGCAGACCACGTCAGCATAAGCAAAGTGAAGACTAGATCTAGAAAGAAACATGAGCATCAATTCCAGGAGACACTAGTGCCCTTGTAATAGAAAAATGTTCTAATTACATACTTTTCCTGTAAGCGAAAGTAGGGTGGATGAGTCAACGAATGGAGAAGTTGACTAACACCCCCTTTAGCTGAATCTTTTTGCTGACTACCTGCAGCAGCTCGGTGTGTTCTGTGTGAGATGATTCCCATTTTTAAGCACTAGACAAGCACAGGGAGAAAAGCTTATAATTTGGGGCTTAGGACTCTGCTCAGTAGGAAGAGGTCTGGAAGGCTGGATGTCGCATACAACAGGACTGATAACATCACAAGAGCAAGAGACTAACCCTATGCTGACATTTTATTGATAAGTGTGTAATGAAAATCAGTAAGCATTTTTCCAGAGATAATGTATCTTAAGTAATTAATGCTACAAATGTGTTGCCTGTTTAAGCTAATTCAAAGTTCTACACTGTTACACTTTGTGCTGGGAGAGCACAAGGGCTGGCCGCAGTGGAACGATGCTTGCCCCAAACAGTAGTCTTTCCTGTCACTTCGGGTGTGGTGGACAATTACTGCATCAAGCCCAGGTTTCCAGCAGTAAGCTCTCATGTGCTTTGGACTAAGGCTGACTATCTGGATACAAAAAGGAAAGCCTTTTGGAAAGGAACTAGGGTTTAATTTCAGGTGTTTTTTTTAAAGTGAGTAGGGACCAACTTCTCTGGCAGTTTGCATTTTGCTCTGTACCAAACCCATACATACGGATAAAGATTTTTGGACTAAAATTCTTTAGTTTTATTGTGATTGTGAATGGAAAATCTACTTTATCTTGATGGGTGTGCTGGTTTTGGCTGGGACAGAGTTAATTTGCTTCATAGTAGCTATTATGGGGCAACGTTTTGGATTTGGACTGGTGTTGATAATGTAAGGATGTTTTACCTACTGCTGAGTAGTGTTTACACAGAGTCAAGACCTGTTTTGCTTCTCATACTGTCCTGCCAACGAGGAGGCTGGGGGTACACAAGAAGCTGAGAGGTGACACAGCTGGGACAGCTGACCCCAACTCATACATGACATCATGGTCAGCAATATAAAGCAGGGGGAAGAAGAAGTGATGGCGTTTGTCTCAAGTCTCCATTATGTGTGATGGAGCCCTGCTGCCCTGGAGATGACTGAACACCTGCCTACTCAGGGGAAGGAGTGAATGAATCCGTTGTTTTGCTTTGCTTGTGTGCGGCTTTTGCTTTGCCTGTTAAGCTGCCTTTGTCTCAACCCATGAGTTGTCTCACTTTTACTCTTCTGGTTCTATTCCCCATCCCACTAGGGGGTAGTAAGTGAGCGACTGTGTGGTGCTTAGTTGCCAGCTGGGGTTAAGCCACAACAATGGGGACAGTTGGAAGTGCCAAGCCCTGGATGCTTTGTGAAGATACTTGGACCACTTGTGCCTGAAAGGGGCTTGGCACAGACTTGCCATGAGGGGGCATCAATGAGAAATGCTACAAATATATCAATTCAAACTTTTTTTTTTTTTCTATCAATTCTATGTAATAAAACCATTTTATAATACTTATTTCCCAGAAACACAAAGCCTCTAAACAGTTTTTAACAAGTGATTGTTACAAGTGATATCAGTCTTCAGGGCTAATCAGCTTTGCAGAGTATTTCACAGCATTCATTGAATAAGCTTCTCTCAGAAGTCTCAGTTCACCTGTATTTCTCAGGTGAAATCAGTATTTCTGCGAGACAAGAAAAGTATCTGCCTTTATTCCTTCCATAGGAAAAGAGTAAAACTATGCTTGTAGGAAAGAATCCACGCTTGTGCAGTGAAGTTTTCAAGGAAGGCAATTTTAATAGGCATCCCTGTTCTTGTTTTGTCTTTGTTCGACTCAGTGACAAAACTTTCCTAGCACTGAAGACTGACATACACTACAATATGAGAACATTAGAAATGTGTTAAAACTAGCAGACAGATGATCTCAGCTGATCAACCAAGAATCACTTAGAAATGGGCCAAGGTGTCTAAATTTTACTCATTTCACTAAAGCAGACGTAGTTCTGCGTTTCATTTAGGAGATGTCTGGAGCAAAGTTATGAAAATCTGATGCCAGAAGCACATTCTCAAGCTGGATCCTTAAACCCAACATTAAAGAGTAAGAACCTCGAAGAAAGAGGTTAAAATGATAGTTCTCTGAAACAACCACTTTACAATGTCACAGCAGCACCCATACTGCCAGTAACGATCCAGCCAGAGCAACCTGTTTACCATACTCTACACTAGCAGGAGCACCTTTTAGCTGAACCCTATTTCATTCATCATCTGGTGTTCCTGTAGCTAGAAGAAATGTTGAATGCTACAGAATTGGAGTATTTTCAATAGAGTATTAAATACATGTGCTCAGAGTAAGACCTTTTATTTGTCAATACTGAAAAGCAAGTGGGAAATGCAATGTGGGCAAGTGTCCCCTTCTGTCTGAAGCCAAAGTCTTGTGCTAGGTTCATGGCTGAAAACTGAACGAACAATCACTTTTGTGGTTGTAGAAAGAATTTGTTCTACGGTACTGAGATTTTTCACTGAATATATTTTCTTGAATCTTTTTATTAAGCAGTTCTCCTGTTCCACCCTGTGTCTAGCACCTCACCTCTGTATCTAGCACCTCACCTCTGTATAAACCTGAACATAATTTCTACAGAGTTGTAACATATAGCTAGGAACATTTGTCTATGCATTGCTGATAAAAAAACAGTGTTTTGACATTTACTTGTGACATTTTCCTTCCTAAAAGATGCTAAATATGTGCACGGATCACTGAGGCTGAAGATGCACACCACAATGCTGGTACCTAAATAATTTCCTTGAAAAAGTCACTGTTTAAAATCACAGGGTATGCTCCTCTTCTCCACCACCACCTGCTTTTTGGATTACTTGTTTCAATAAGCTAAAAATGGTGTAAGACCAAATTCTGACTGAGCTTTGAGTTAGAGCACAAAGGTCAGAGCTACCTAGTTCTTGTGGCAGCTAAATTGCAATTTCAATACATTAGCTTTGCTGCCAACACAGCGGGGCCAGTGTCGACAGTCTGTGAGACAGAATCCTTCCAGTCATGCCTGCCTTCCCTGTAATGGGGCCTTTCATTTTGTTAGAGGAAATTTAACTTTCCTAAATGAAAAGAAAGGGGGCAGGTGGGAAACTCTTACATCCTTGCACAGAGCATTCAGTTGGTAAAGTTGACATTTTTGTTTCCAGACCAGCTGGATTTCAAGTACGTAAAGTCCTAAGCCACATCTGGTAGCAGCAAGATCCTCAAGAACAGCTTACAGGCTTGCCTCACAAATCCTGTCAGTGATGCCAACAGCTAGTACAATGTGCCCTTTCTCCTTTGGAGCTAAAAAAAACCTGAAGTACGACAGAAGCTGGTTTATTTCTGCCAAATAGCCACTATGCCTAGGCTGCTAGGGGTGTAGTCTGCAATGCCACATTACGTAGATTTCCCTGAGCTGCTGGCTTGCAGCATGAGCAGGTTTAGGAAGAGATCGTTCCCATACTCTCTCTCCCTTCCCCAGTAGCAGCATGTCTGTACTCCAATGGTTAAATAACTGCACGGCAATGTTGTCTGTTTTCGTCTAGAGAACCTCAAGTTTGCAGGAGACACAATTATGTTTTGGCAACATAAAAGCCAGCCTCAGACAGAAGGGATAGCTTCAGACTCTGCCTCATTCTGGCAGAGACATGTGGTCTGTCATTACTTAAATGATGACAGACTCGGGCCGTTGGAAGATGAGGGGACTCCTAAGTGTATATTCTCAGTAAAAGATGTAGATATTTGCTTACATATTTCACTGTAACAAAACATGAGCTGATTGTACAGTGGCTACACTTGCAAGGTTCCAGCCTAAGTATACACAGCACAGAGGATGGAAGCTAAAAAGTGAGACAGTGTCTCCTATCTTTCTTACCCTGGTGTGGAGTGCTGGACCAACCAAATGTCACCTATTAAACACAAGAGGCTGAGTGCATTATATGGCCTGGAGGTACACTGGTGATCCACAAGGAGGATTGGGAGCACTGGTGACAAGTATCAATCACTACCCTGAAGCACAGCCTCAGCTCCTTGGTTCTCCCTGCAACTGAGCAAACATGGAGTCAGCCAGACTGGGCAGGAGGACTTGCCTTACCACAGCACTGTTACCGCTCCCGTGGCCTCCTCATCTACCAGCTACACTACCCAGGCTCAGTTCAACAGCTAATTAACCTTTTCAGGCAGCACCTTGGACCAAAAAGTCCTCTGGTGAGTGCATGCTCATGTCCATCAACTCTCATCTAATTTTGAATGTAAATGATCATCCTTTGATAACACACTCCTGCCCTGCCAGTACCATAAGCTCACCATATCCCAGACTAATGCTGTAAAGTAATTTCCCTTCATTTATCCTCGTCAGACATGACACAGTCCAGCTTGCTAGCCAGGAATTCCTCATGCAGACAAACAGAAACTTCATATCCATGGTGGGGCTCTCTGACTGACAACCTCTGGTCACAAAATCTGCAAGGCATCCAGGGCAGGTGGCACCTAGTCTGACAGAGGCCAACAGCCCATGCAACTCAACTGCTGTCACAACAGAATAGCTTTCTGAATTCATTTTATTTTTCACAGTACTGTGAAACAAACACTTGGTTTTTTTGACAGGATTTCTCTTCCACTTCACTATCCATCATAGATGAGGTTTTCCTCTTGATCTTACACCCTTTTCTTTTCTCTCTCACAGTAGAAGTTTCATTTATAAGATTCAGATTGGAAGAGTATGTATAAAAAGCTACTGCACTCTTGTGCAGGTCTTTATTATGTATCTCACACAGATGTGTAAAAATTGCTTTTTGCCTTCCCAGACTTCAACAGCACACTCTGGTCATCATGCCTTCCCTGTCAGCCACTCATAATGAAGGCCCAGAGGAAGGATTTATGTCTTCCTGCTCTCCCTTTCAAAATGGATAGCTATTACATTTATAGGTAGGCTCTGCTCCACTGTCATCTCGAACTATCTTTATGTCTCTGTGTGCTTCGCTTTCCAATGCAGAGCTGGAGAATCTGTACACCCTTAGCGAAGCCACACTTAAGGTGAAGCTGCATTTTGTTTTATTATGTGCATGTGTAGTTTCTGTACATACTACAAGTCAAAAAAAATCTGAAGTCAAAGCTTCAGTAAGTAGACTTATAATTAATATTTTAACTTTATTATGTTTAAAACACCTTATCTGTATATCTCACTTTATTCCTGAAATACATACCAAAAGAGCATTTTACCTAAAGTGCTTGCTTTATTCACTCTTGATACTACCTTTAAGTGACACATAAAGGATGAAAGCTGGAAGCCACTAGAAATAACTAATATGCCAGGCTGCTACACTAAACTATCATTACTTAAGTATGAAGTGTCTGCTACTCAGAAAATTCTGACCACAGAATGAGGATCTTCAGATTGTACGCCAAAATTGGTATCTGGTACTCCTTCAAAGCAGCGCGAAAGTCTGAAAGCTAACTTTTGAGGAACAAGTTCAAACCTATCCTTTTCTATTTTCTTAAATATAAATTGGTTGATAGTATCCTTCTACTCCTAAAGCACTGTTATAAAAACAAACAAACAAACACACAACAACAAGGCATCTACTATGTGAAAGGAGAATACAAACCAGACAGCACACTCTCAAAAAAAATAATCTGTTTTTAAACCTCAATTCATTAGAAAGGATATTTGCATTTTTATGAATTAGCTCTCCAAATCTAAATGAAGGAATTTTGCAATATGGGAATGTAGAGGGAAGATCTACTGTTCTTAACTTAGAAAATCACATGGAAAAGAAAACAACTCCTGATATAAATAGCTTCTACTATGGTTCCTATTTTTAATTTATGAAATGCACTGGCTGTGAAACAAAGCAAGAAACGACAATCATATTCCCCAGTCAATGGGAGTCACGAACTTGAAAGTCCAGTCCAATATTCATAAAGTTATTCAAGCTGCACACTCACTCCCCTCTATTATTTGTTTGTAGTAGTAAAAGGGCACAGTTACAGAATAGCCCTAGGGTACCCTTTAATTTTGGCAGGAATAAAGCATTAAATGTTGAAGCTCTTTATATTGAACAGTCTGGAAGATCATGTTTTTGCAGCAGCTATTGAAAACTTGGCTCCAAGCTCGTGTGTGCTCTTCTTCAGAAGTAATTTCTGAGTCAAAGAGATTTTAAGACAACATTGCACTCAAAGGATACATCTTTCACCTGCTTGGACTGAGTGCCTCCCTATGTTCTTGGCAAGCAGTGAGAGACACTGATTCACAAGCAATCTTGTATTTTTCCCATTTCTTGTTTTTTGCTGCTTCACTGTGTGAATGGTCTGCAGGATTTGACCTGTGTTATCAGAAATTGTGTCCTTTCATCTCTCAAGTTATTTTGCTGGAATGACAGAGAATAACAGTCAGTATATGTATAATCATTTTTTAAAATATTTCCATTACAGCTACACTATACTCTCCCTTACATTTACAGAATATACAAATAAATAAAAATTACACATAAAACATGAGAATTATTTCAAATTATAAAGCATAGCTTGGTTCCATTTGTTCTTACAAACTGGAATAGACTTGACAATATGGTGTAGTAGGAATGAACATCTGAATAATAATTCAGGGGGATGAGCTGGTGAATGGGATGGTACAACTATAATATCTACCCCTGTCCCTCAGGCTAGAAAGACAGTTTTTAAGATGATTGACCCTTGATGAGAAACAGAAATATGCATGTTTTAATAGAGAGCAAAATGTTGTCATCTAGAGCACCCAAACACAGAAAAAAGTTGAGAGACTTGTAAAGGAGAGAGGAAAAAATCATTCTGACTCAATATTCCAGACTGACTTATAATGTAGGTAGAAGAGTATTGTTCCAGTACTTTTTATCATTTTATTTCATGAAGGCAAAAAAATCATCAGACAGAAAAACCACAGTAAGCAATGTTTGCCTTTACCAAACAACAAATTTACATAAATGTCTGAAGCTAGACTAAAAAAAAAAAAAAAAAAAAAAGCAAACCAGCTTACTTCACCCTCTATAATCTGATGCACACTACTGTTTTTTGTTTCATTTCAGGTGGTTTCACTGCTACAGGATGAGACCTCATATACTGGGGAAACCAGAATATACTGCCTCACTGTCATATAATTTAGGCTCAGTCATACCTCAGACAATATTTTTACAAGGTCACTTTGCAAATGTATGTCTAGCCTATCCAAATGACAATATTATTTATGTCAAAGGTTTTGCTTAAGGGATGGAAGTATTCCAACTACTGTTTAATAGGCTATATGGAGAGGCTAAGAAAACATCATCTGTAGCACACATAGCTTATGTATATAACATAGAACTAAAGAGTACAGACTGATCATTGGCAATAAGGCCTAAAACTGCCCTCAGTAAAAAAAACCACAAAAGCAATGAGCTTTTGAGTTTTCCTCTCTGATATTATTTTTGGAATTCCTGAACTTAACCATAAATATGAATGCACAAGTGAGAAACATCTGAATTCAGTAGCTACCTGGATATTTGAAATGCAAAAGATATTTTTCAAAAAAGAATTTGTAACACAGGCGTATTGCTTTTTACAAGGAGAGAGGACAGCGTATTCTCAGCTACAGGAATGGACAGGAGAGAAATGGCAGTAGCTCCAACAAAAAGCTTTTTAGAAATATTGAGATGAAGACAATACACTCTTCACAGCCAAAGTAATTAGTACCAGACCAAGTGTTTCAGACAATTAGAAGGTAAAGTAAAACAAGCACATTGCTTTCTTCTCAAGAAGATAAGCTTCATCCATGGACTTAATTTCTAGTCAATTTGTACTGGTTTTTCTGATAAACTACACTTCAGAGGCTGAAACCTGCACTGCAAATTCATTGTGGTTACTGACTAAATTTATGGTGAGAACACACTATATTTTTATGGTGTGAATTCTCTTTAGATATTAGTCCTTATTCTTGTAACTTGTTGCTGTTTTGAAGGCTAATTTGTTCAGGAAGTATGGTGTTTTATTGCCATAACAGGAGTTCTCATCCAATACTAAGCTCAACACTCAAAAACTGGAAAAGGGGTTTGTTCCTGTGACTCTGTCATTCTTAGCTAGGATGCTGGCGTTGTTCCTTAAAGACAGCCCACTTGTCTGCTGTCAGAATCTCTTCAGTGGACTAAGAAGTATCCCAAGTCTCGTGCTATGAGTGACTGAGATTACAAAATCTGCACCAGACAAACACTGCCATATGCACCAGAATATTACAGCACTTGAAAATCAACTGGCATCCAAACAATCTCAGTGCATCAGACTAATTAGAATACTGTAAGTTAGTTTTCGAGGAATAGAAGCACAAGACGAGACCCCACAGCTTGAGGAAGGGGCTTGAAAAATACTGCAACTGTTAAGGGATCTTAGCTGGGCAACCGTGGTTCAATAGAAATCCCAGCCAGGCATTTTGAGTAAAAATGCATGACATAAAAGGTTTCATAAACATAATATATCCATTATGTATTATTCTATGATAGTTCTGCTTTCAATACACAAAATTAATGTTTATTTAGCCTACAGAACTGTGGAATAGCTGCCGTTCTTCCTCTGTTACTTTCCCATTTAAGTCTATGCTTTTTGACAGCACTGAAACATGCAGAAATTTGGGGCTTTTTACCATACAAGAAAAAGTACAGAAGGACAGGCAACCTTTTTCTGTTGTTGTTTTGAGAATGCTTTTTGTGAACTATTAGTCAAATCAGCTACATTACCAAGACTGGCAGCAGAGAAGTAGAGTGTTGTTCTCCAACATCTGTCCGTTCTAGTGTTTAGATCCGGTCTACACAAATACCAGTTGTGCTTTTAGTTGTCAGATCACAGTTCTAGTTCAGCTTCCAAACAGAAGGGGAAGAGGCAAGGAAAGTGTTTCAATAGTGACAAACTTTGCTATTTACACAATAATACCATGTGGCTTTTTGAGTAGTGGCTCCCTGTGACCACAGAAAACCAGAAGCATTCAGATTCAACCCAGTATACCACACAGCTAAGGACATAGAGTGTTTGGCTCCTGGTCACCCTTTGTGGAATGTAGTTTTAGAAGAAAAATATGTTAAACTACTTGGCTGAAGAGCAAATCCAAAGGCATCTCACACAAAGACTTGGTGCCTCAAGTTATGTACTGATTTCTACCTTGAGTTCCTAAAGTACTCATTTTCTGAATGGTATGAATGCATCTAAAGAGAGAGCTTGGATGCTGAGGTGGTATTTATTCAGAGAATAGTGAATAAATACGCACTGTACCCCTCAGAAACATAAGCAACATTAGCAAGAGACAATACAGGCAGCAACTCTGATCATGGGAAAAAGGATGATAGTGTACAAAGGTCAAACTTCACTGAACAAAAGTTAAATCTGGACTAATTTCACAGTAGTGAATTAATCAAGAACCTTTAGTACCAGGGCTACACTGACAGTAAGAGGGTCTTCATATGACACAAATATTCCTGAAGCTTCTTATTTTGTGCTTGCTTGGCTCTGTGCTTACAAAGAGCACCCCCCTTTTACTGCATTTTCCAAATAACAATTACATAGCCACTAAGCGTGATTTCAGGTCAGAATGGACAGGACATAATCAAATGTACCTACATAATTAAAGAGAGAGGTTTCTCTAACATCTCTCCCTCATTACTCCACACTTCCATAACACGATCTTTTCCAATGCATGACTGTTCTTGCCTTTAGAAATATTTTCCTAAAATCTTGCCTAAAACTGCCTTACACAGTTAAGCCTATAACTACTTGTACCACTCTGAATTAATAATCTTTTTCCTCTCTGCAGCAATATTTCATGTATTGGAAGATTTACAATGTCTCGTCTCAATTTTTTCTTCTCTAGAATAAATAATCCCAAATTTTTAGTTCTTTCCTTGCATTTAATGTTTTGTATATATCTCTAAATCATCTCTATTGATCTTCTCTGGGTTATCTCCCACCTGACCTGCGCTATTCTTTACCTGTGGTACCTAAAGAAGGCTGGACACAGCAGTCTAGCTAAAGCCTTATTAGTGCTAAGAAGGGATGCATTAATCTTAATTTACGACACTTCTGTCTATACATCCAAGCATGGGCCTTGCCTCCCCATTCTCTGATGACATTTTTTAACTAAAGTTTATCTTATGAAGCAATATAATTCTCTAATCCTTTGCTAGTAACCAACAGGTCAGCAGTTATTTTTTATTTTAGCAGTTGATTATTTCCAAGAGTGGTATTTTGTATTCATCCATGTTGAACTGCCCCCTATTTTTGCTGCAATCATTATGAATTCTAGCCTTATTCTCAATCATGATTGCAGACCCTTCTAGCTGCAGTTTTGCCTAGGTAATACTTTCTAGAATGCTTATCAAAATATGAGATGGGTCAAACTATCAAACAGTTAAACTTATCTAATTTCTCTGCTATCTGCAAGCCCTCTTATGATACAATAAAAGGAAAGTAGGCAATCAAAGTAAATTCATGCTATTGAATTTCACTATTTTCTGAAGAATAATATGAAGTGAAAAATAATCTGCTCCTTGGAAGGAAAATATTTGCTGAAATGCAATTTATCCTTCATAGCATGTAGTCTGTCTAAGATAAAGAATGCTTTTTGTAGTTCTTTAAATCCAGCAGCAGGAACCAAGTTAGCACAGAGTTGAGGCTAAAAGGCTGATTACCCACTCAGTCACAGGCATTTGCTTTCCCCAGGTATAGCACAAACAGTGGCAATAATAACCTCTGGCTGCAAATTGCAAGAATATGCATACTCCAAGCCTCAAGTCCTTTATATTGGCTGGGTGAATGTGTGAAACTGAATCAACAGCCAGCTCTCGGTCTGAACAGATGACATGATGGAGGTAAGCTTTCTCAAACTTTTTATGTCAGCAAGGATAGAGAGCTCCTTCTGGAATAAAGGGGATTTGCAGAGGTTTCTTCCTTTTGTTGACATGGCAAACAGTATAATCTACATGCAGTAACTAAAACAATTTCCTTTCCTAAATGCCCTCATATGAGTGGTTATAATTCCTCTTGCCAAGGAAAAATGTGAAAAGGCAAAGAATTAAAGTGTCAGAACAACTGTTCTCATCTGTCATATGCTAAGTGATCTGCCATGTCTGCATGAAGGAAGTGAAATGCCTCCAGCAAATGTTTTTAGGCTGATTTCCATATAGTTCTTTACACTTCAGTCAAGTGTACTGCTACTGAGAGGAAGCCTGCATGCTACAAAGAAGGAAGATAAGGCAAATGCTAAGTGTGTGAAATACTTAGTGGTGACTGTGAATGCAAACCAGCATTTTACATTTGTGAAAGCCAACTGGACTTCAGAGTGAGATAAAGGGATGTTCTCTAAGAAGATCTCAGCCTTGCATGTGAATACAGAATCTGTCAGTGGTCACACTGAGGGTGAATCTCATTTTCAGTGGGCATCAACTAATCAGAACAGATGTGGCTATTGTGAGAGTACTTTGTGCCTTTGGTGCTCAAATTTTTGTTCCCAGGACAACAGGAAACAGCTGGTCAAACAAGAGTCAGGGACGTGTCCCCTAAAAAAGACACACACTACACTAATTTTTCTGAAATGAGAAGATTTTGAACATGACATGCAAAGCTGAAACCCTCCATAGTAGGATCCACACAAAGAAACTCTTTTTGGGTCCAAGGAGTAAGACTAAATGTTCATCTCTTCTTAACAAAATTAAAGCAGTCCTTCATCAGGGTTGAACTTAAGTCAGACTGTACCACTAGCCTCTCCCCTCCTGAGCAGAGCTTGGACCCTGTCGGGCAAGATATGGCCACAACCAAGCTCAGCAGTCTGGGCTGTGCTTCTGAGAAGCATTACAGAAGCTCAGTGTGTCTCAGCTGAGAACAGTTGCATGCTGCTTTGAACACAGTGCTAATACGTCCTCTGTCTGCTTCCACTTCCTTTCTGCGGTGATGCTGTGCATTGAAAAAAAAAAAAAAAAAGATGTTTACTTGTTAGAGCAAAGCACCCGGTGTCAGAAATAAAGGTCTTTATACACTGGTTACACCAAAACAGTCGCATCTCTTTTACCTAATATGATATTGTTTTTACTTACTTGATATTAGAAGTTATTGTTACCAAGTAGCTACATTTGTTTTCGGGTTTCTTTTTTGGCCAAAAACTGTCTTGGAGGAAGCCCAAACAGAAAAGCGTATTTTAAACTTTACTAATGTGGCATTTTTCTCTTTACAAATGTTTTTCCATAGCACTCAGGCCAAATTTATTCTTACGCTGTAGGGAAACAGAAGACAGATAGGGACCATGCTACTTAAAAACAGTTCAACTCACCTCCAAAATTATGCAGATGTAGTCTCTTGCTACATTGGCCCGTGCTCACAAATGAAAATCAAATCATTTTATTCTCCTGGAATCCAAAGAGAACATATCCCCTGCTTAGTAGCTGGACTGTGGCTGTTTTTTGCATCCAGGCAGAACTATGGAAAGTCTCAGGTATTGAGCACTGCTCCATATCTCAAGGAGACCAGCTCTCCAGCTCCAGACTTTGGTTTTAGATTAGTTAGGGACATAGAAGCCATTCTGAAGTACTTGGGGACTTCAAGTCAGACAGAATCTTGAAAACTGTAAACATTAAAATACACTTTTTAACCTTGAGAAAAAATATAACCAAGCATTACCGTGGTGTTTAGAGGTTGTTTTCTGAATTCCTTTTCCACAGAGCTCTGGGAAAATTTTTATGGAGCAGATCCATTTGATATATAAAATTGATTGAATGCAAATACCATTAAAACAGATTGAGATGGATTTGTTTCATTCACAAACTATATGAAAAGTGTCATCAAACAGCAAGCTTAGAGATTGGAGAAGAAACAGTCTCTGGGCAGATTACAGAAAGCTTTTTCCTTCTCTCCACAATCAACATATTATGGCAACATCACAGATTAGTACTCAGTATTGCACAAAAATTAATTTAGAACTGCAAAGTATGTGATTGATTGTTTACTCTTTGAAGTGAAATAAAAGCATGTTTAATAAAATAAAAATATGTTTAAAAGCTAATGGTACAGAAAAATCCCACCAAAGACTGAGACAATGTGCCCTCATGCAAATCAATCTTCCAGGTATATTTGTGTTTAAAAAATATTGCTTCTGTAGGAAAGAGTAGTTCTCTCTCTCCACCTTATTAGAAACTCTTGAGGGGAAACTCAGCTCCCCTCCAAGGAGCCAAATAGGAAAAAAAATCATTCCTAACCTTTAAACATAATTACTGTATTAAATAAAAAAGTTACCATATGAAATAAATCTTAGTCATTCTTCCAAAATAATTTTCATCATTGTCTCAATTTTGGAGACATTATTGTAATTGTCTTTTCATTTGGATAGTGATAGGAAAAATAGGATTTTTGGCTAAGCTCTGCAGTTCTAGGCAATTAGTAAGGAGAGATTTTAAAACACAGCAACAATATTCACTTGGCAAGGAAATGAATATCTAGAATTACTGAAATAGCTACAGGTGAAATTTTATAGATCCTCATTTAGTTGCCTTAGGAGAAAGTTGTCTTTATGTGTGCTATTTTGCAAGAACACCATGCAGTAGAGAAACAAAATTCTGGAAAAAAAAGCAGGGTTTGTAGGATGAGCAAGAGAAAAGGGAAGCAGGTTGTCAGAAATTTGTATTTCTAAAGAGATATGGGACAAACCCAAAACAATGAAACATGTAAATAAAGACTGCCTAAATGGAAAAACAACAGAGAAAGGATAGGGGAAAAAAAATCATCAAAACAAAAAGAAAATATACAGAAGGAATACTAGAGGATCAAGGAAGAAAACTAGTGATAGATGATTAATATGCCGCAGGTCTAAATTGTTTTTTCACGACAGTGCATACAAAAGGGAAGAAGATAACATCCTAGGGACTGAGGCATGTTTTCATAGCCTTTGGGGAGTGAATTGTTGTTAGGTTTTACCTTCATCATAAAACAGATAAGAAGGCAATTAGAACTACTGAAAAACAACAAAGCATTAAACCCAGATGGCTTAAAGCCCCAAATTATGAAAGCGGAAGAAAGGGGAACTGGAAACCTTATAGAAAAGATTTATGACAGCTTACTGAGAACAGGGTATTACTAAAGGGCTGGAGAAAGAATCGATGCAGTTACCACATTTAATAGATGAAAGAAGGAGCCGTGGAGCAAATGTGTTCAGCTGTAGGCAGAGATATAGGAAATGATTGCTAAGAGAGATAAAAAATGTGTATGAGTCTGAGATGAGGTATGGAAATAACTGGGAGAAAGGGAAGACAGGGAACACACTTTTGCAAAACTCTGTAATTTTGCTTTCTCTGGATACCTGTTCAGCTTTGGTGGTCATCTAACAATAGGAAAGAGCATACGTAGTAATGGCCAGTTATCTGGGTTTGAGGCAAGAATGTAATGTGCAACCAGAGACAGCCCCCTGCCTCCCACCCCACCTGCATTCGTGGTTTTTAGTTGAAGAGAGCAGCTCTTGATGAAGGATGCAGCACAGGCAGCTGTGTCAGTTAGTGGAGCATAAATGTGTTCATTCCAGCAGCAGGCTCCAACCTCACAGAAGCAGAAATTAATTGAATAACCTGGCAGACACCTCTAACCATTCAAGAGAAATTTCAAAAGTGCCACAAGGCATGAAGACATGTAAATAATCCTTCAGAGACTATAGAGCAGCAGCACTGAAAGGCTTGTGAGTCACAACTCAACACTGAAGGGACACTTTCAGAAGTGCCCTTAGTAAGTGAACACTTTTACAAGTGCGCACACCACAATTTGAAATTATTTGCATCGTCAAGGCAAGATTTAAGGGAAAAGCATTGAAGAGATTAGTTTGATTTAAGGCTAAAACACAAAAAAACACTCAGTGGACATTAGGAATCCCTTCCCTTTCCCCACCAGAAAACACTGTGTCAAATGAATCTCTCTAAATTACGCTGTTTGTTTATTCTATACATTAATTTGTACTTATAATTTGTACTTTCTATTTATAAATAATTACTAGCTTCTGAAAAAGTAAAATCTCTAGGATCAGAAGATCAAAAATGCCTACTTTCAACTTTTTATTTGTGCACTTAGATTCTTGAGGGCAAAATTAGAGCTGCCAAAATTAAAAATACTCCAAACTCTGGTTTTCTTGCTATAATGTGATTTGGCACATGGAGCTGAGAGTCAGGTAGTCAGTTAGCCCACTGACTCCTTCTAAGATCTTCTCACATACCATTTCACATTAGAAGCTGAGCAAAATCCTACACAATCAATACACTGATGGTATTTTTAAAAAACAGAAGTATGAACATTTCCAACAAAATGAAAGCATAACCACAGTTATGGGAAGAGGAAGAGTCACAAGACAGCCTTTATACTTAAATAAATGTACAATCTTCAAAGGCCTTCACCTTTCTTATCAGCAAGCCCGTGCACACTGTTGTGCAGAGTTTGTCACAGGTTTTATCTTTTCTAAGGCGTTAAAGAGTTTCTGTGGGAAGTGCTGTTAAAAGACTGGCACACTTCATCGGTGTGAAACAATTTAAAGAAATACTACTATTTTTAGTTTCAGTGAGACGTTTATTTCATTAAGTGGCACTTCTGCCTGTCCTGATCACCATGTTTTCCTCTTCTTACGGCCAACATTTCTGATAATCAGAAAACGAAAATAAGCTTGCAACATATACATCATCCCCAGAGTAACAACAAAGATAAGAAAGGGCTGGATTCATTGAGGAAAAGAAAATCCAAAACTGAAGAAAGTTTTACCATGCAGTCCAAAATGCTCATATAAGCATCAGTGAATTAGAACCTGGTAGCACACTGGGGTCTGATGTTGTGTTTTATTTGTCTTCTAAAATGTGCCCAAAGTATTTGTGTGCTAAATCCATATACCAAGATTGCAGCAAGACATTTCCTAATAAGATCACACATAAATTAACACACAAAATCAGCAGAATTACATCTACCAAAAAGAATTCTCAAAACACAGTGTGGCAAAAGCAGCACTGGAAAAAGCATAAGGGCACTGAAAACTGGGACACGTGGGTAAAAGGGATGCTGGATGTTCAAAACAATGAAATTCTAAATGTAAGAACTGTGAGATGAGAAACAAAAAAATAGCCATGTTAGCACTTCCAATATTTTAGAAGGACAACCAAATAAAAGCTGTGATTTTTTTTGACTCAACACAGAACAGTCAGCTGCTAATTAAACTTCTGACACACCTTCCTCTGCATGGACAATTTTTCTTTGCTCTTTTCATTTTTTTACCTGATATTTTGACTTTAAATTTTACCAGGTCAGACCATATCATCTTGGACAGCCTCAGGGGCCTCTGAGCAATCAATGCTACTGAGTACAAAGGTTGAAAAAGCAACTGCAGGTGCAAACTCTGCTATCTCTGATCCCATTTGGTACACTGTAATCATCCAGTGCCTAAGGGTTCGAAAACTCCGAAGATGACCCTGTGCTTCATAAATCATGCTGCTTTTACAGAACTATCCCCTTTGGCTATTAAATGAACTGTTTTGTATAAACATGCATCCAATCTTATTGTTCCATTACAAGCTTCCAAGGTGCATAGCTTACCCCAGAGGGAAAATTGGCTGAGAGAGACTTGGAAGATCCTAACAAAAAATAATAATAACAAATTAAAACAAAACAAAACAAAAACCACGCAGCTACTACATTCTGGCTAGTCAAAAACTATACTTATCCTCAGGATATACCTGTGTTAAAAGAGTTTCTGACTTCATTTGAATGCAACAGAAGTTTCCTAAGAATGTTCAGCTATACAATACGGTAAAACAGTTGGTGGTTTTTGTTTTTGGTTTTTTTTCCATTCATAATCTCATTTAATTAGCATAAAGACAGGAAAATGCTGTAAGGCTAACCTTCAGGCAAACAAACAGAAGTACTTTATGGCTACTGTCAGGGCAGGGTAAGTCAATATATTTGACTCATGAGGAAACTCAAGACTCGCAACCATTTAGATGTCCATCAAAACCTAGTTCCCGAACCCCTCCACCTATGCCTCTAGGCAACAAGTTGGGAAAGTTACTAAGAAACTACTCTTAGGTTTATGTATGTACCTAAATGCAAACCACTTTAGATGCATTAGGCAGAGGGTGGCTAGGTTATTCCTTATTCACAGAATAGAGATGTTGAATCTTTCTCACTGGTGGGTATACAAGCTCAGAACACATGTATATCCAAACAAGACGCAAACAAAATATCATCATTATCTCCTACCCTGTGATTAAGATCATCATCCAGGATGTGGGATACCAGGGTTCAGTGCCCTTACCAGACTTCGGGATTAGAAGCCATGCCTCACCTGTGGTGTTTGGTGTTTTATTTTCCCCAAACAGCAAGATACAAGATACCTCAAGCAAGTTGTGAAGACGTATGCCACTGAAGGGAGACAGCCCATTACACTGACAGATCTTTTTGTGCATCCAACCATTACACACGCTGGGAAATTCCTCCCATAGCTTTTGTTTACATGGCATTTTGCAGGCAGGCACATGAAAATTCCACCCAAACTTCGAGCCAGCAGGACACGTGCCAGCTCTGAATGAAAAGCAATACTGTTGCATTTAGTACATCATTGAGCCTCAAATGATAAACTCAGCTTAGCAGTAACCAGCTTTAAATCCTGGCATTTTTAAACTTCTCACTGTTTATATTTAAACCAAAAAATGCCTTCTTGCAATATATCGAGTAGCAAGATTAGGAATTATTCTCTGTAGAAGCCCCCCTAGGACTTGAGCTAATGGCAGTAATAAAAGACTGGCTTTCATTTTGTGGCCCTATCTGTAGAGGCAAAAGACACACACCTTGCCAATTTGTTTTACAGCTTTTTGCAAGACGATCATGCAATCTGAGATGTGGGAGGAGCAGTTCTGCAGGCAAACAGGCCACAGTTAATGTGCCAGTCAAAATGATCTAGATGCTTCTGAGAAAAAGGTTATAAAAAATACAAAACTTTAAAAATTCAGTATCTTAATAAACATATTTATTCTCTTTGACTTCCCTGTTCCCTTGCTCACAAGGTCTATGAAAACTGCTGCTAAAAGGGGACAGCAACCTGCTATTGCTGCGAATTACTTGCTCGCTTCAAAGTGTTTGCTTCTATATGATAGACCAAATATTTCAGTCTATTTAAACCCCAAAAAGCACCATAAAGAAAGCAGTATAACTTTTAAGATCAAGCACTCAAGAGTAACACGTAAAATAAACTAAGACTTCCTCATGCAAACTACCTGTTTACATATGCTCAGCTCAGATCCAACTGAGAAGGGAGTTAAAAGGACACAAGCCTTTTCCAAAGACACTTGTTAAAGTCACAGCTACTATTATTCACTACAAAATTATTATTATGCAGAAAGATACTTATGACCATCCTGTTTAGTTTCAGTTAAGAAATAGCAATGATTTGTGCATGTTTTTTGAATTTTAGGTTTGCCTATTTGAAAAATAGGTTTCAGTGTGCTAAGCAATTATACGTGTGCTTAGAGCCAAATCCCAAACTACTAGTCTGACATTCCCCTCATGACAGGTTAACAGTTTGTAACTATTTTAGCAGCAGGACAGTCATAAAAAAAAAAAAAAAAAAAAAATTTACTTACTCTTGAGAGTCTGAGCCTTACCCAAGGGTCCTTCTAGTTTAAGAGAGGTAGGGGTTTTGAACAATTCACCAGCAGAAGTGTTAAGCCTAACATTAAACTCTGAATGTGCTTGTACTACCAAGAGAGGGGACTGAATCTGAACAAAACCTCAGAAGAAATTTTGTATTACTTATATCATTTTCTATCCAAGACAGATTTTGCAAAAGGATTGAATCTTAGTCTCAATGTGAAGCATGAAAGTCCTTACCAAATGAAAGAGGAAAAAAAATCCTTCTGGGGTTCATCTGAGTTAACCTTGTAACTATGGAGTTAATACTGAGTTAATACTGAGGTTGGGTAAATAGCTATTTACTTACTTGTCTAACATTTTCTTGTGTAAATGTTGAATCCAGTCTAAGAGACCAAACACCACTGCATTCCTTTCCTGTGAACGTGGCAATTCCTAAAACTGAGGGAAGTACAGCATTTCAGCAGGGAGAGCCTGAACCTCAGGACACTCCCTATGAGTCTGCAACACTCCCTCACTCCCCTCATCTGTCCATGATGTTATGTTGCATACTTTAATGATCACAAAACAATTTCTCTTGAACGACCTCTGCCCCACTCTGTATGTTCCAGACTTGGAGAGTGAATCAAGGCTGCACATGCAGTACGAAAGGCTGTCTTCTGTAAGGACTCAGTTTGGCCAAAAGGCTGGAAGAAAAAATTAAATGTAGCCAAAACTGCAGAAAGAAGAGTCTGGTTTCATAGTCTAGGCTGATAAGTAATAATCTGGAGCATTTTCCTCTGGACCTGTCCCTGTCATAACAATTTCTTTTAATTTTATTTAGTGCTGCACAATGCCATGTACATGGTGGCAGAGGGGGATAAAAATCATTCCAAGGATTCTGAAGCCAGACACTCAAAGTGGGCGATAGCATTATATTCTATTAAATTATGAAATATGTGGCTTTTTAACCTCCTAAAAGTGTTCTGAAAATATTAGTCATACCTGACTAATATCTGAGAATGCTTAGATACTGTTGTGGCAACTTCCACATAAGAAACCATCAGAAAGTTAATAAATCTGTTTACTTAACACAATTTCAGGAAAGCACAGCAAACATGGTCAAATTTGAACATTGGATTGTTTGGATTTTCATCATCAGTTATGGTATACAGAAAGAGCAGAGCAAATAAAGATAGCACAATGTATTTGGCCCTATATGCAAAGCAGTACATATTGCAATAAGAACCTGTTTTAAAATGTTGAGTTTTGTTAAAAACAATCCAGAATTCTGAACAGTTTTGCTGTTGTTGCAGTCGTCTTGGTCAGGCATGATTAAATTTCGAAAACAGAAAAACAACAGCAGAACTGTGGAGGGAGGTCTTATTTTTGTATCATAATTTTATCTTGTTCTGTGCAATGCTTCTGAAACTCTAAAATATCTAAGATGATCTTCATTATATTATACACAGAAAACTATATTTATGTTTTTACATCTTGTTCTACAGCTTCATTGATGAAGTTATTCACCCTAAGGAAACACTACTTAGAGGCCTGTATCTTTTCAAGAATTCATAGAAATAGTCTTTAAAACTTTCTAAACTGTAAATCTGTTTATAAAAATAATCTGAAGTAGAAGGAACTTAGCCGTTTGCAGTAAAGTGTATATAACAGAACAGAAAGTGCATTCCTTCTTTGTGCCTGTAAAATACAGAGAACTACGTTACAAAAATGGACAAGTAATTGCAAGGACGAAAAAGGAATATTTTTTTCTTTGTTACAAACTGCCTTCAGCTGATTGACCACAAGACCTCAGTCTATATATATTTTAAAATCACTACAAAATACTAAAAATTTAACTTGTGATTTTTCTCCTTTTCACAGACAAATTGAGACTTTCTTCTATGGATTAATCGTAAAATGAATATATTTCTTCTTACTTGACACTTCATACCTTCCTTGTTTTGTTTTTTGGACTAGACCTGGGAGAAATAAGGTTTCTTCTCTAACACTGAACTTCAAGTTACCTGTAATTCAGAAAACTTCCCCTAAAAATTCAAAGAAAGTGAGGTGTGCCCTGTTCAGTTTTATTAGTATTCCTACTCGTTGTAATGCTTAGGATGCTGAGAAACTTCTTGCTGAGCATAGGCTGAAGTGTATCCTAATTACCAAAATCATATCAGGCAGTAAAAAATCAAGGCCCATACCCACATTCAGGAGGAACAATTTGAAACACATAAGATACAGAAATTCCTTCTTCAGAGTGAATATCCTTGTTACGGCCCAGATTAGGATAAAAAGTTATTTTAGACTGCACATAGCAGCACAATTGTTTCAAGGTTTATGAAATTATTTACTATTTACTATCATATATTCAGAAGCCTTTGAAGATATGATGAAATATGACATTTAGCATGATAGTATTTAAATAGCATGTATCCATACTTCATATCTGAAGGTGTCTTATTTGCCGTCTTCTTTTGAAGATCTGAAATTAAATTTGACTTTCTAGGCAAATGACAATGTACACCAATTTTTTTTTTTTTTAATTTTTAGAAATATCCATTATGAATTCCATTATACATACAAATTTGCTTTGAAAAAGCAAAGCCATTGTGTTTGTACATAAAAACTACGTGCAGATCTTCAATCCTGTTCTATGCCAGCAAAAGGAGGCATATTAGGCATCATAGCACTGAAAAATCTTGCAGGTGCTGAGAATGAAGTATAATGTAATAGTTTAACTGTTGGAAAGATCCCATTAAAATTCAAGCAAATTAAAAATAACATTCTGTCATATTAAGATTTTGTATAATCTATTTAGTTTTGTTGTCAGGAAAGTATTCTCATTATTACTTAGCTTCTTCAAACCTCTTTCCACTGAATGTGTAGCGAGTATAGTCAGGAATTCAAGAATGTAACCTGTGTGGCCTGTTTTGATGGACACATCCTGAGGCTGCAATTCCTTAAGTGATTAACAGAATGGAAACAAATATCTTGTTTTCATATGTTGGCTGAGGCAATCGCCATCATGGCTGTCAAAGAAAGCAGCAGAAGTTACTGAAAGGAAGAAGAAATGCTCATCCCTCTGGGGCTCAGGTTTACAGAGCTAAGCTATTTCACTGCAATATAGAGAGTAATTCAAAAACAGGTAATTCCTTACAGCATGAACAATGATATAGAATAACTTTGCACACTAAAAGGACAGTAACAATTTCAATAAAGTGTTATTTAATCCCTTATTTTTCCTAACGTAAACAAAATTGTTGAGAAGATTCTCTAATTAACTAGCAGGTGATAACACACATATTCTTCTGTGTCTTTAGAAAATGGAAAGGAATTACAGTTTTTAATGTCTTCATCAGAATATTGTCTCGGTTATTGGTAGTGACCCCTTAAAAAAATACTGACACATCAAAAGAAACATCAACAGAAAAACAGCCTGGAAGGAGTCCACTTTGTGAGGGAAGATTAGAAGAGCTACAGATTGCAATTTCTCTTCTCACACCTCTCGAGGGGATGGATCTCAAGACGGAGACTGGATAAGCCAAGTCCATCCCACTGAAAGAGAAAATCAGGTTTGTGACCACTGGAGGAACTTGAACATATATAAATCTATGTGACCTGACAAGATACATGCAAGAGTCCTGAGGAAACTGGCTGATGTAGTCACCAAGCCACTCTCCATGATATCTGAGAAGTCACAACAGTCAGGTGAAGTCCCTGGTGAGTGGAAAAGGGGAAACAACACACCCATTTTTAAAAAGGGTAGAAAGGAGGACCCTGGGAACTACCAACCTGTCAGCTTCCATGCCTGGGGAGATCATGGAACAGATCCTCCCAGAAGCAATGCTAAGGCACATGAAGGATAGGGAGGTGATTTGAGACAGTCAACACAGCTTCACCGAGGGTAAGTCCTGCCTGACCAAACTAGTGACCGTCTATGATGGAGTATCTGCATCAGTGGATGCAGGAAGGGCTATGGATGTCATCTATCTGGACTTCTGTAAAGCCTTCACATGTTCCTCCACAACATCCTTCTCTCTAAATTGGAGAGGTATTGATATGATTGGTGGACTGTTCAAGGGATGAAGAACTGGTTGGATGGTCATGTCCAGAGGGTACTGGTCAATGGCTCACTGTCCGGATGGAGACAAGTGGTGTCCCTTAGTGTCCGTATTGGGACCAGTACTATTTAATATCTTCATCAATTACACAGACAGTGGGATTGAGTGCAGCATCAGTAAATTTGTGGATAACACCAAGCTGAGTGGTGCAGTTGACACACCTGAGGCACAGGATGCCATCCAGAGGGAAATGGACAAGCTCAAGAACTGGGCCTATGTGAACATCCTGAGATTCATTATGGCCAAGTGCAAGGTCCTGCACCTGGGCTGGAGCAATGCCCAGTATCAATCAAAGCTGGGTGATGAAGGAATTGAGAACAGCCCTGTGGGGAAGGACTTGGGGGAACTGGTGGGTGAAAAACTGGACATGAGCCAGCAATATGCACTTGCAGCCCAGAAAGCCAAGCATATCTTGGGCTACATCAGAAGAAGTGTGGCCAGCAGGTCTAAAGGAGGTGATTCTGCCCCTCTACTCTGTTCTGGTGAGACCCCACCTGGAGTCCTGTGTCCAGCTCTGGAGACCTCAGCACAGGAAAGACATTAAATTCTTGGAGAGCATCCAGAGGAGGACCACCAAGATGATCAGAGGGCTGGAACACCTCCACTGTGAGGACAGGCTGAGAGAATTGGAGTTGGCCCCTAGAACTACTTGAAAGGAGGCTGTAGCGAAGTGGGTGTTGGTCTGTTTTCCCAAATAACAAGTAACAGAATGAGAAGAAGTGGCCTCACATTGCACCAGGGGAGGTTTTTATTGGATAGTAGGAAAAATTCCTTCACCGAAATGGTTATCAAGCATTGGAACAGGCTGACCAGGGAAGTGGTTGAGTCACCATCCCTGGATGTGCTTAAAAGGTGGGAAGATGTGGCACTTCAGGACATGGTTTAGTGGTTGACTTGGCAGTGTTAGGTTAACGGTTGGACTAAATGATCTTAAAGGTCTGTAGTGATAGGACAAGGCGTCATGGTTTTAAACTAAAAGAGGGGAGATTCAGGCTAGACATGAGGAAGAAATTTTTTACAATGAGCATGTTGAAACACTGCAACAGGTTTCCCAGAGAGGTCGTTAATGCCCCATCCCGGGAGACATTCAAGGCCAGGTTGGATGGGGCTCTGAGCAACCTGATCTAGCTGAAGATGTCCCTGCTCATTGCAGGAGGGTTGGACTAAATGACCTTTGAAGGTCCCTTCCAACTCAAACTGTTTAATGATTTTATATCTCGAGTAGCAGAGCAAAATCCTGACTAAGAAGTCTATAAATACTCTGTAATAATTTGTGATACAAAATTATATTCAGTCACTCAATATAGACCATGAGTACTCACATTCTTGCTTTTTACTTCTTTCACATCCTCTTCTTCAGAAGTCCACATGTGACCATTTATCCAATGTCCTATCTGTTTGTTAAGTATCCATATTGGTCTAGCCCCACAGCTTGGATAATGTAAATAGCTTTTGTCCCAGAAAAATCCCAGATCTATAGGAGTAACAGAACATAAAGGCTGGTCATGTTGCTTTGAGGAGCTAGAAGGTCTTTCTTACAGGTGTTTGTTCACAGTCTTAGAGAGGTTGGGTCTCTGCAGCAAAAATGGGGGGAGACTTTCATTAAGGATCAGTTGTAATTCAGATCTTCCAGGTCTTCAAGTGATCTTAGGAGGATTTTTCCACATGGTGGAACACAGTGAGATTTCTAAACATCCCACAGTAAGAGCAAATGTTTTTCTAACTGCCTGCCCCCAGGGCTCCACTTATCAAAGATTAGATACAGACCATGAGATGCAACTAAGAGTACACAGGCCAACCAAATGAAGAAGGAAGTGTAGGCAACCATCTGTTATTGTTATACAACTATTTTCATTCCCTATCCTCCTTCCCTTCCTACTTTCTTGATTTATAAAAGAGATAGACTAGGAAAAGTTTGTCATACATTGTTATCTCCAGTGGCTTACACAGGACAGCATCTATCAAATGAACAGGCAAACGTGGTCTGTACCCTCAAGCTCTCTGAAGGTAATAATAAAAAAACCCTTGTTCTTATTTTCTTCCATTTTAGCTTAATGATTACCTGAAGCCTCTTTCTAAAGAGACATGACTAGCTAATCATCACAGAGATGACAGTAAGAATTAAGCTGATAAATCAATAAATAAATATGGATCCAGGACTTTTTTTCTCCTTTTTAAAAATGGCAAAGTCATTGTGTATCCAATTTAGACCTGAAATTCAGGTTTTATTTAAGCAAAAGGCTTAATACTTTAAATAATTTCTCTAAAACGTGAAAGTTTGGTCACACAGGTACAACATCCTGTGCTAATCTAAGAACTAGAGGCTTGACCTATGCAAAAGGTGAAGATTAGCAGTTCTCAAAGCATGGAATATGGTCTGGATTCAGACTTTGAGCAAAAATACTAAATCAAGTGATAAGTTTGTTCTTCCTTAGTCACTTTAGAGTTCAAATTTCGTACAACCATTGAAAGATCTTGTGCAACCTAATGCATACTTAATACAGCTACTTCAAAAAGTAGTATTTTTATATGACTGCACTTTACAGAACTTCAAAAACCAATAAATTACAAAGACCATTCCTGACGCAGTATAATCTCATTAATAGTTACAGAGTATTATTTTCTCTATAAGTCAAAGCTTCAAGTGCTAGAATGTTGCTATAAGATCAAAAATACATCAGTATAATCAAAGAACATATTTCAGTTGTGCCCAGTTAGGATGGAGGATGAAAAACTCTGCATGGTCTAGACTTTAGTGATATACTGAATAGAGGAGTCTGTTATAAAGCCCTTGTTTTGAACAACAATGGAACTTAATTGTACTAGTTATTTTCTATCCATTAAGTCACTTTGGGATACTGCAGCCTGAGTAAAGAAAGATAAGAGATGGGTGAAACCTGTTTAAAGAGGAACAGAGAAATTCCTACACTTTTGTTTGCTCAGACCAGGTGGCATATACAGGAGACATTTAAGGTCATTTGTGGAAGGAGTTTTCTTGGCCATTTTAGGTGCTGACATTGTTTTTCTGTTTACATTTTTTTCCACTGATAAGATGATTGAGGTTGGTAAAATGAAGTACTGAATAGCTTCAGTAAGAGCTAAATAAATGTAATGCATATTGATTACACCTCAAAAACTGAAGTTCATTAGATTGCTTTCTAATCTGCACAGTGCTTAAAAGTTATTTGTTATTGGTGTATTTTAAACTTCATCTTTACATCAAAAGACAGATGTAAAAATTGGGATGTTTTACTTGGGTGCCTTGAGCCTCTGGGTTTAAGTGCAGATTAGTTCTTTGATTTTGATGGTGTAAGAAACTTGTACAAAGCATCCCTGACTAAGACGTGGCTCTTCATCTCTCTTTTTTGCATGCTTTGATAATTGGTTTTAATCACAGGACTGTGTTTCATCTGCAGATGTCACTTCATAGTATGGAGGTAAACATCTGGCTAACAGGGTTGTACTGGAGTCCTTTTTTGTTCCTTCCAGTTCCTCAAAACCTGTGTTTAACAGTGAGCTGCCTCGCTTCCTCAAGGCATAGGAAGGAAACACAGTAAACAAATCCAGGTGGTTGGTTCTGAATGTAGAAAGCAACAAATGATCTTCAAGTGGAAACTTTCTCCAAGTTGGCAACAACAGCAATGCTACTGCTTTAACTTACGGAGAACATTTATATACTATATGGTAGGCAGATATTTACAGATATTCAGTATTAAAATATGTCTTGATTTATAACAGTGTAGTATGTTATGGAAGAGTTCATCTTGGTCCAAGGCAAACAAGAAATACAAAATATTACAATATTTGTAACCCATTGAGTATCTGCAACATAAATAGAAATATAATGAAATAATTTTGATCAAGTTTTGGCTTCTCATTTACAAATGCAGTAATAATATTGGTACTTCATCATCCTTATTCCGGTCATATCTGCACAGCTTGTTTCTTCCCAAACTAAAAGCCAAAGATGCAGAGATTCTATCCCATCTAAATTCTTGTGCTCTGTTTCTTACTGACTAAGTGACTATCAAGGCTGTAGCAGCTAACCAAAGGCTGTGCAAGTATCAGATACAGGTATCTAGGTGGAACACTTAGGTAGAACACTAGGCAGGCATTTAGGCATTCAGATAGAGGCCAGATTAATCTGCACCCAAGAATCATTCAGACAGATCTCATCTTGTAAAGGGAGCCACCTTTTTATGAGACTGATGCTGAAAACACACCTTTGTGAATCAAAAAACTCCCTCTCCAGTTGAAAATAATATAACAGAATTTCAGTTTAGTAGAAGCTTATTAAGACTGTAAATTTCCACTTGATCAGGAATAATCCGGCAAAAGTCCTGTTTAGCTCTCCGCCATGGCTCAACATGGAAAGCTGTATCAAGCCAAACCACACTGTGAGACTACTTCTTACATAGTTCTGGTTCTCCCCTTTCGTTTCATTTTTTCCATTTTTTGGGAGGGGACCGGACAAGGTGGTCATTCCTCAGGAGTCCTTGACTTGGGTTCCTGCCTGCCATTGTGCATCCCTGAGCACACGCAGATGGGCCTTTCATTTCATGAGCTGCTGGCTCCTGTGATGGGCTTGGCAGGATATTATTTGGCCTCTCCCTCCTGCTGTTTTTTCTCTGAGCTCCTTTGTGGGTGTTTTATCACATAACCTACCACTTAGATTCAAAATTAAAGAAATAGGCAAATTATGTATATATATTTTTTAAAATTGGTTTTATGTGTGCTGTTCAGAGTGATAAGACATGTAGAAAATGGCTATTTATGATTTAAGCTTTCCATTTATTCTTACAGTCTCAAGCTGCAATGACCGATAGTTACAAAAACAGTGGTGGAAACAGAGGAGGTAAAGTGGATACAAAGTAGCACTTAAAACCAGAAGTTGCTCCCTTTTTCTCTCTTTCTTCCTTTCCTTTCCTTTCCTTTCCTTTCCTTTCCTTTCCTTTCCTTTCCTTTCCTTTCCTTTCCTTTCCTTTCCTTTCCTTTCCTTTCCTTTCCTTTCCTTTCCTTTCCTTTCCTTTCCTTTCCTTTCCTTTCCTTTCCTTTCCTTTCCTTTCCTTTCCCTTCCTTTCCCTTCCCTTCCCTTCCCTTCACTTTTCTCTCTTTATTTTCTTTTCTTTTTCCTTTTCTTTCTTTTATTTTTCCTTTTCTTTCTTTTTTTTCTTTCTTTTCTTTTTTCTTTTTTCTTTTTTCTTTTTCTTTTTTCTTTTTTCTTCTTTTCCCTTCATCCATCTTCCTTCCTTCCTTCCCTCCTTCCTTCCTTCCTTCCTTCCTTCCTTCCTTCCTTCCTTCCTTCCTTCCTTCCTTCCTTCCTTCCTTCCTTCCTTCCTTCCTTCCTTCCTTCCTTCCTTCCTTCCTTCCTCCCTTCCTCCCTTCCTCCCTTCCTTCCTTCCCTCCCTTCCTCCCTTCCTTCCTCCCTTCCTTCCTTCTTCCCTTCCCTGCTTTCTCCCTTCCTTACTTTCTCTCTTTCTTGCTTTCTTCTCTTTTTCACTCTTTCCTCTCTCTTTCTCTCTTTCTTTCCTGTCTTTCTTTCCTCTCTTTCTCTCTTACTTTTCTTCTTCCAGATGTTGTTTGTTTGTTTTTGCTTTGCTGTCATCATAGTTCTGCCTTGGTTGGTAGATCTTAGAAGATGTATGTTTTGAACACACTCTGAGCTGTATTTCTCCTGAGGTTATCTTTTTCTTAGCTTCATCTTGTCATAAAACTTCTGCCTGTTTCAACATCACATAGCAAGTTACAGATACATGGTGATAAGTACTAGCATTAGATGGGATAAATACACATTCTGACTGTGGGTTTCAAATACTGCCATTGTGAAACCACACTTGGACACAGAGAGTCTGATTAGAGCCAAGTGTTTAATTTTTTTGCTAGAGCTCACAAGTTCTGGCACAAACAGCAGGTATCTCTCCTGCTTCTACTGCTTTAAGAATAATACTAAGTTCAGTAACACAGCATAAATTCAGTAAGTGTAATACCAAAGGATTTTTGGCTTCATATTAATAGGGAGGCCAATGAACAAATGATAAAAAACAGGCAAGGAGGAGAATCTCACTTTACTGACTTTGGCCTAAGATTCACTGAGATAGAGAAAAGAGAAACCATAATTGCTTTTTTTCTACCCAACACAGCATAAGCTTGACTGGTAGCAATACTTGTTATTAAGATTACTAGATTTTCACTTTTATAATGCCCTGCTCCTTGAGTGATTAAGTTCCTTGCAAGACAGCAGCTTTAAATACTACCCTGTTTCTTTTTACCACTTGGGCTTGTAGCATCTATAATTTTTTGACCACCAAGAATCCAATAACTGAGATTAAACGGAGCAGCATTGAAGCTGCTGCTGTTTCAATTTACTACCATCTGTTAAAAAAATACTAATAAAAGAATGTCATTTAATATCTATATGAAAGCTGAGTATTAATAGAGTTTCTGTCCCTCCATCCCAGCTACCAGGGCTCAAAATAGCTAATCGCATGAATACAACATCTAACTCTCCTAGACTGTAACAAACCTCAGTGATGACCATTTGAATTGCCTCTTAATGTGCACACATGCCAGAGCACTGCTTGATTTCAAAGCAAAGACTCAGTCAGATTGATGTTATTTTCTGAAAGCAGGCATGCATCATCAGGCCTGGTTATTCAGGTCATCGGACAAAATCTCTACTTATTCTTACCCGGCTAGTGTCTGCATAAACTACAACCCCTGAAAGTACATTTTCAACAAATTGCCAGATACCAAATACTTGTTACTTCTCACAGCAGTGAAGTCACCTCCTTTGCCACCCTGCAAAGCAACATCAGTAAAACTGTGCTGACTACCAGAAAACAAAGAATATCTCATCTCTAATCACTGTAGTCCCAAAGGAGTCATTGGCCCTGTCTGCTTTGGCACCATCAGCACTGAAGGTCTTCTGACTGCTGGTGGGCTTAGCAATGAGTTCCCAGTAATACAGGATTATCAGGCCAGACCTGTTTTACTACCTCTTTATTCTAAAGAGAGATTTAAGAAACAATGCACTTGGTAGGGAAAAAGTGTTACTCTCCATCAGTGTTAAAGAATTTTCTCTTCTAACTTTTGAATGGAATTACGAACTGCAACCATCCCCTTTATCTTGACCCTTTATTGAGTGTCTCACAGAGTAAGAGATTAATTGTTGATTTTTTTTTTTTTTTTAATATATCTATGTCTTTCTCATAGATTATAAGGCTCAGTAACACCATGGCCAGCCTGGGATCTGCCTGTGTGCCTTCTTATTTACCCTCATGCAACTTCACTGAGTAACACAGAATGTCTATAATTGACAAAACGTGGTCATTTGCTTCACACAAATCCTTGTGAGCTCCATGGATTTGCTGCTCTTCAGAGCTCCAGATACCAGGCATACCCTGGGAAATCCAAGCATCCCTATGGATCACTTTATCACCTCAACTCATAATAGCAGCACAAAGACTTCCTGAAAAAAAATCTTGGAGCAACTTCCTATTCACTAGAACTGTATGCTCCAGCCTCAAGTCACAGCAACTCCATCAAGAGGTTCAGCTTTCCTTTAAACAGAATTGCTCCAGCAGCAATTCCAGAAACACCCTTCTGAAGTACAAAGAAAGCACCACAGAGCCTACCACCAACCCTCCTTAACCTCCTCTTCTGCAGCCTCCCAACAGGGACAGCCACCTAAAGGCAGTTTTGAGAGGAAACGTAGCTTCACATTCTGACAGCTATTTCTATTAAATTTAGAAAGTGCCTGGGACTAATGTTTTCTCAAAACTCTCAGTGAAGGGTTCACAGACAATTTCCAAACTCTTTCAAACCCTTCTGCATTTCCAGTGCCTAGCTGGAGGATGTGTGACAACGAAGTCAGTTCCCTAATACACTCAAAGTAGCAAAGGAAGCTTCTACAAGACGTCAAGGGGAAAAAATTCTAACTCTACTTCTGTTGCACAAGCATTTTGGAGTCTCTCATTTCAAAATGTACAAGTACTTGACTTTGTTTGTATATAGTCCAGAATATATCTACATATGGCATTTCTCACAGCTGCGATGACAGCACCAACCAGGCAGAGTAAGACATCAGAGAGACTATTTCAGTGCAACATCTTAAGGTTTTGTAAATTAAGCAAACACAGTACTGCTTCTCATATGTATTATGAATTCACTTCCCATATGTCTTTTGAGTCAGTCATACAGAATTCCTGTCTCAGAGCTTCATTAAATAGAAAACATGGTTTTGTGCTGAAACCCACCCAATGCAAGTCAATTCAGTGAGTGCATTCCCTCCTTTCTGTGGTGTCACTGCTCCTGTGTCTGCCTCTGCCAACTTCTATATGTAAGGAACACAGCACAAATCTATGATTTATGCCTTGCTCAGAGCAGGTTCTTCATGAAGATAACAGAGGAGTTGCTCTGGATTACATAGAACAGGAAGGTGAGTTCAGTATTGATAGAGACCTTTTAAAGCTGTATCAGAATTGAGATTTGTTTCTTTTTAGGGAGAAGGGACAATCCAGAGTTGAACTTGAAAGCAGACAGAAAAAAACTGTCCAGACATAGGAAAAGGTAGTTAACAAGTATATGACCCGGTCTGAATTCATTGACTTGAGTGGCCTGAGATACATAGCACAAAGCCCAGAACAGGTAAAGGACTATTTTAAAACAAGCTTATTCTGTCACAAAGTAGTTATTTTTTAAAATATTCCTCAAAAATATATTTCACATTAACCAGAAAGCAGTGTAAATGCACCATATGACACTGTATTGGTTCTTGCTAATCACCAGGAAACTTGCAACTAGTCTGAAGAAGGAAGAATGTTAAAATTAATGTCATAACATGCAACTTACATCATTTGGCACTTGGTTTCAGGTACCAATGGAATAAACTGCTTTCAACTTTTAAAGTTTAAATATGACTGCTGGTGGCTACTTTTCAAAAGGGAGTGACAAGTAACTTCTAGCACAAAATCATTCCCAGGTTGCTTTTCAAAAAATTCTTCTTTAACAGAAAAATATACCTGTGACAAGGTAGCATAAGATACAGCTGGAATCTCCCAAAGATTGTGTATAACATGGATGCTTATGTGATCATCAGTGAATACATACCTTGCTGTCTGGGTATGATCATTTACACATAATCTTGAGAAGGCCAATGAGTTTTCTGAAGCCTTAACTGACTTCAGCAAAATGCATCAAGGTCCACTGAAGAGTGACCTAAGAGTAAAATCAATCAATGAGGAAAGAAGGGAGGACTGAAGGGAGACCCTAGGTGGGTTTTACATTTTTCTGTTGTCAATAAACTGCAATTGCATGTTTGTTATTCAGTGTATGGGTCATGTTGAAAAAATTTTATTTTTAAAATTGTTTCTCAAAGTAATAATTTGTGGGTATTCTTTGGTTAGGGTAGGTATACATTTACAAAGGAGACTACCAACATCTTTTAAACACTTACTGTAATTTTAGTTCTGAGTCAGGAATGCTGTTCGTATTCTTATTTAAAAAAAAAAAAAAAAAAGAACTGAAATTCCAATACATTCTGTGAATTTCCTTACCCCCATCACTTCTTCAATAGCTGCCTATCAGAAAAGTATATTCACTCTGTAAACACATGGTAGGTTGCAAAAAAATCTTTAGAAGAAAAAGCAGACAAAATACTTAGTTTGGGAAAGATCTGTCAGTTTGTAACTAACAACACCAAAGGAAACTCGGCCCTTTATCTAACACATTCATATATAAAATAAAACATCCAATATATTCCTTTTTGTCAAGTTTTCAGAAAGCTAGAAAAGCAAATAAGCCTTTCAACTATTTGTTTATCATTTAGGATGAGTCACAGAAGCACCCAGATACCATCATATCAGCACAGTACTTTATCAAATACTTAAATACGAAAATGGGTTTGTCTATCCACTCAGACAAATTCATGCTCTTCCTTGTAGGTTTACTTCAACATTGTTATGTACTTATATGGAATTGTTAAACTAATCAGATTTTTGCCAAACTGGCTATAACACAATCCACCTACAACTGACCAACTACAGAAGAAAAATTAAATAAACATTTTGCTGTTGTTGAACTTCTTTTTTCTGTGGGTTTGAGCTTCTGAAGCCAGAGGGTCACTTGGATTATGTATACAATGTCGGTAATTGCATTCCTTAAATCTACAAAATGCCACGAGACTCACTATTTTCCAAAATAGCTTCTCAAACAATGACAATTATTGCCCAGACATTTTAAAACACAGCAGGTTATTGGCTTAGACAGTGATGGAAACCCAAAAAAGAAGATAAATATTTTGAAATGCACTGTAAATCAAATCTGTGCACTGGACTAAGAATGGATTATCTGCCTCTAAACAGCAAAATATGTTTTAGTTTGAGGGGATTTTTCCATGCTTATTTAGTAGAAATGATTTTAAATTGTGTCTCTGTGATTTCTTTTTTTTTTTTCCTCAAATTTTTCAGCAGTTACATTGTAATAAATACTCTACTATAATTAGTTATACATACTTTAATCATTACATTCATTTATGTCCAAGAATTCACTGTTTCTCATTCTTTTAATAAAAAGTACAATTTTCAGATTAAAAATTGATTGGAAACAACGGTATGCCGGCTTCATGCTGCTCTGCAAGTATTTATAGCAGATGTATCTACAGTCTCAACTGGGTAAATTTCTACAACATAATTTACTCAGCCCTTGACTGAGTCTGTGAGGAGGATTATTATATTGTGTGTGATGTACTATATTCTGATACCGTGGTACCAAAATAAAGGCAGCCACCTTTTGCATAGTTCATTTCAGAAAGTAAGTATCTGGACAAGAAAGAAAGCCCAAAATGGAATTCATACGATTGACTTCTTAGCTTTGGCTAAGGCTGACAGAGAGGCAACATCAGGAAGCCAAAGGCACTGGTTTTATGTATGTGCACTCAAAGATGGTTATGAATCAGGTTTCTGACTTTATGCCAGATTCGCATTCTCTGGCAGAGCAAGGCTGTTGTAGGATGAAGACAACACTACCTTCATACTCTCCAAGGAGTCCTTCTGCAGACCACAAGTTTAGGTTCACTGAGCACCTTCATGAAAGAAGGAATGCAAGACAGGATGCTGCTAGGTTGTTGTTGAGGGTTTACTAATTAGTGTAGAGCTGGTATTGCATGCTTCTCTTCCCTAGCAGATGACAGGCATTAGACAAAAAGAATGTGGGCAGAATACCCCTCAGCTATGGTAGTTTCCAGCTGGGAGACAATCCCTTAAAATGACCTCGAAGGAAGCAACATTTCACTACATCATGTCATTATTTTTATAAAATGGGGCTGAAAGCTTAAAATTTTATAAAACAGTTGCCTTCACTGAGAAAGGTAAGTATAACTGACACTTCCTAAAAAGTGTAGTGAGCATTCCATTCTTAATCAGAATGAGATATTTATCCTGCCAGCCCTTGTAATCATGTAACATCTGGAAGTACTTGTGTTTACTACTGCAAGACTACTGCAATGACATGAATCCAGCTGAGTTTTCCACCTTTTCTCTCACCTGTAAAAAAAGTAATTTTCCAGCTTTTCTTTGTATACAGAGGGGGAAAATGTGAAACAAGTAAACCATACAGCTTAAAAAAAAAAAAAAAAAAAGGCCAATAACAGAATAATAACTCAGAAGTTTGGCTTTGCTTTGGTGTGGAATTTTTTCAAATTCTGGCTCAAGATTTTTGATCAGTAGGGCTGACTATTCATCTGTGTATCACTTTTCAAACTTCCAGGAAAGTCCAGGTAAGTAAGAGCTGGTAAAATCAACCTCCACAAACAGCATGAACTTGATAAAAATAAACATATACTGTTGAATGACACACATGATATAGTAAGGGAAACACAAACAAAAACAAGTTGGCATTTTACACGTAACCACAGCACTCCATTGGACAACTCTGGACACCCTATGCAACGTGACTGCTTTTGTAGTCAAGTTGCTCAAGTCACAGGGGAACGATCAAAATTTCAGTCCAAAGTTTACCAAAACATGTTACCACTCTCTTACCCTTTTGTTTTTAAAGGAGATTCAAGGTTTATTGTTTTGAAGGCATTAAGTCTCAGACTGTTAACAAGTAACATACCTCTTGGCAGATCTTCGCTATCCTGATGACCAGCTGAGAGTCAACACACACTCTAAGTGTTTGTTCATCAGCTCAGCAGAATTACACAGGACTCAGCGAGCATCTGGCATTCGAGAACACTGCTGTCTTTGTGGCAGGCAGATTTATGGATAACATTTTTGTAACTGCTACTTTTCGTGATCTTTCACTTATCCGCTAAATACAGCACAGCCGATTAAAACAGGCTATCCAAAGAGATACAGAGTTCAGCTCACTGCTGCAAGTCACCAAAAGAGACACAGTTACTTTCTTTTAATAGTGTACATAGCATTTCTGGACTTCACTGAAGGGATTAAACTGACCAAGAGTTGCTCTGTCTCCACAGTCTGCATGGGCACTCTACATCCTGAGGTCTGAGCTTCTGCAAGGACATCTTTTTGGCCTCTTTGAGCTCAAGGCTTTTCTGCAGGTTTCTTGCACAAGCCAGCTACCCACAGGAGCCACCTCCTCTCCATTGTAGGGGCACCTCTGGCCGAGACCTGTGGTCTCCACCAGTTCCTCTAACCCTTGCCCCAGATCCTCTTACTACCTGAGATTTCCTTAGGCCCTCTATGCCCTCCTAGCTTCCCTACTCCATCTCATGGCCTCACTCTCCCTCCCCACCCTACAGACCCTCTGCAGCTCTCTCAGCCTGGTGTGTCCCTCCCTCACTGATGCGCATGCCCCAGGGCTGCAGCCCCACCATGTCTCCCCCAGCCCTACCATCTGCCTTCCACCTCAGCTCGAGCCCTCCTGCTGACAGCGGGGTCTTCTCTCTTTGGAGCTGTGTGGCCGTGTGCTGTGTCTTCGCCTTCACTTTTCCAGCCCAGTCCAGAGCCAGCAAGGGCCATGGATGCTCCTTATCCAGGGTGCTGCTCAGACCTGGGGCTTCTCAGTGTGAAGTCAACCCACACCCAGCTTGGAGCTCAGCAGCTCTCCACACTACACACAAGCAACCAGGGCAAGACCCAGCCCTGGCTCAGGCACACCACCACCCTGTCCTGGCAGTGGCTCTGAGCTGGGCTCCCAAAAAGGGCTGAGGGCCACCTCATACCACAGGCAGGAAAGCTAATAGAAGGCTGCTAGCCGAATTTGAAGATGTCCTGGAAAGAGTGTGTTTCTTGGGTGCAGCCTGTCCCCACCATGCCTGCCAGGTGATGGGAAGACCACATAAGCTGATATAATGCAGTTCTGTCCCAGGTGCCACAGGCAGAGGCACCTGCCAGGTCTGAAGCCACATCCACCCGTTTTACTGAGTGTCTGCCCACAGCATGAGAATGCCAAGAAACAGCCAGCAAGTCTGTGGTGCCAGAAATGGGTTTGATCATATTGGGGGAAAAAGGGACAGATGGCAGAGTTTTCCATCTAGAGGAGAAAGAGACTGAGGGAACATGTCCATAGCCATGAAACCAGGGCCCCAAACCCATAGTTCTTGGTAGGTTTTCTTTCATTAAAATTTTTTATCATCATGACTGCAAGAAGCAGCAAAACCAGAGCAATTTCACAAATCAGGGGGGAGGATACTTTACAGAAGGATGTTTGTCTTAAAGCTTGAGACCTTTCTTAGGCCGATTAAGATAAGAAAGTCTAAAAAAAAAAAATCCATGTTAACAGAATTCAGAGCATCCTCCTTTAGCTTTCCAAATATTTTACCTAGGATTGCAGTAAGCAACCAAAACTGAGCCTCACTGAAAATCCCAAGATGGACTATTCTTCTCTTGTATTTTCCCTTTGCGGTTGGTGCAAAATGCAACTTAAATTCCCCTTTTATTTAAATAGGCTGTTCTGCACTCTATTTAACAAGGACTGAGCAAGCTATAGTTAATTGGTACATGTAATTATAGCCGTCATGCCTTCCCTCCTCTCTAGAAACTCAGTTACCAGCACTATCCTTGACAAAATGCTTGAGAAGAACAATACATCTGAAGTCAAATGTTATCTGCTAATTGACAGGATGGTTTCAGCAATGTAACCTTATCTTAGGTAAATAAACTTCTAAGGAAACTTTGAGCCAGAAAGGCCAAATGAGATGCTTGAGATTCCTTTTTGCTGCAGAAGGTCTTGTTTTGATAGTGTATTTCGATAGCAAAGGCTAAATGTGAAAGAGTATCTGAAAGATCAAATGAGTGGCTCAGTTCCTTCTGTTTATATTTAGTGTTCTTCATAACTGGAAAAAATACTTCAAGAGAGTTTTTAATTATTGCAGTTGAAAAAGTGTGAAAATTATCTTTATCTGGTATCTTATTGAAAAAAAATATCAATGCCTCTCTATCACTTGTTTCTTCAAATTCTTCTTGGACTTTATATTAAATTTTACACTTCAGTAAATAATTCACAAAACCAGTCTAAAATTAGCATTCTTAACATACGACAGTGTTAAGTTACAGATGTGAAAACTCTAAATAACATTAAAATATCAGCTCAAAGACAGCAGTACTGTACACCAAATATGAGACTCCACAGACATGAAAGCAGTGAGAAAAAGGAGAAGCAGTAAGCAGGGGGAGAAGATGATGGAGGGAAGAGCAGTCCTGTCCCAGTGTGTGGATTCTGAGGAATGAGTGTCCTGGAAATTGACTGCAAACTTTTCAAACACACATCATCGTGTGTGCACAAGGCACTGACCTGATCTGATCAGTATTCAAAGATGTCGGAAGGCAGTGATCCTACTAAGTGCACTGTACTTCTGTAAAATTATTTGGTTTATACCGCAAGCTGACCAGAACAAATGTGGCAGTAATAACTTAAAATGCACTCTCAACTCTTAAAACGCACTCTTCAGCCTAGACACGAAAGAAGAAATTGTTTACAATGAGGGTGGTGACACACTGGCACAGGTTGCCCAGAGCAGTGGTCAATGCTCCATCCCTGGAGACATTCAGGGCCAGGGCTCTGAGCAACCCGATCTAGTCGAAGAGGTGCCTGCTCATAGCAGAGGGGTCCCTTCCAACCCAAACTATTCTATGATTCTAATTTACCTCCTGAAGTTCTAGTTAACTCAAGGGTCTGTGTCTTTCCACAAAGATATAACTGGAAGATTTTCTCACACACGCAGGACTGTTACCTCAGCCTATTGCACACAGTGTTACTCCATACTAATCTGCTTCTAAGTGGAGGGACATACTGAATCCTATACAGAATACTAGCCTTCATTTAAAAAAAAAAACAAAAAAACCACCAAACAATACGATGGTAATTTCTTATAAACATTGCCAGAGTGTGTACAGTTATAAAGACTTTGATGTCACGTGGAGGCAGGGAGAAGAGTAAACAAATACACTGATTTTTATGTGCTTAGCACTGAAGAAATAGAGTTTCCAAAAGCCACGGTTTATCCTTTATCAGCCAGGCCAAATCTGATCCCTCTGGGTGGTCATTGCAACCAAAGCCTGCAGCACTCTCTGGCTAAGCCTTCACTTCTGGCTTCCAGAACACTTCCTTTTCTATCTCAAACTGTGATCTGATGAATTTGTTCCAAACAGGATTACTGAAGAAGTAAGATTTTTTTATCTAGTGATCTTGCTAGATCTTCTGTGAAATGGCCTTCCAGTTTACAGAAAGAGCATCTGCGCACTCTTACTGCAGAAATACATACTTACACTCTTTCAAAGTCAGATTTCAGTATTTTTCTGACTGGTAGCTATATGACCTCTCAGCATAAACTATGTGTCCTCTAGCCTGTCCAGCTCAATGAAAATGTCAGTCTTGTGCAGAAACAGCAGAAAATAAATGATGTGTGGTGCTTAGGTGACATGCCAGCGTAAGGAATGCAGTATCCTTACATGCACACTGTACCACATTCTAAGTGGTTCCGTTTCCTAAACTGGACCTGAACTCCTCCCCTAGCTGGGCCAAATATACTTGGGAAACCACCAAGTTGCTAGTGCTGTACTGAACCCTCTTCTGTGGTTGAGCCCTTATAAATCTGTGTGAGATTCCATCCCGATTACTGCATGCAAATGCTCTTACACCATTCTGTCTAGGACAAAGATTGGAGAGACCACACAGAAGCAGTGATCCATCCCTTCCACCTAATTGTTGTTTGTGGTGAAGGGAAGACAGCCAGATAGGGTGTCACTTCTTGCAGAATGACAGCCTCAGCTCAGTAATGGCCTTCTCTTGACTGACTGACTCCAGATGAGGCTCACAGGACTCATCCAAAGTCTATTGCAGCAAACCTCCATAGAAGAGTCCTGGATCTTAGTTTCTAGTAATAAAAAAAATTAAAAAAAAATAAATAAAAAAAAGTCAGCAAAATAACCAAGGCCTCTTCAACATTCTACATAGGATATTTAAAAGTCCTTCTTGCAGATCAGGTAGCTTCAGAAGAGAACAGGGAGTTTACTGATGGAGGAAACATGATGAAGTATAGCAAGGGAACTCAGAGAAAGGAAAAGCAAGTATCTCTGGTAAAAATAGTGTCCATTTCCTCAATAAATAAACTGAAAAAGTGCAACAGATAATTATAATAACAGGGCTGGCTCCAGAAGGAAGTTCAGGCACGGGGAGAATGCATTTTAAGAGGACTGAAGGGCATTCTGTCTGCCAGGAATTCTATAGTCAGCATAGGTGATATTAAGTTTAAGGTAGCAGGAGGAAGAAAAGAGTGAAAAACAACAGCATCTGTTTCAGTGTACCCAGTTTGTCATTATAATCCAAACCAGAAATGCTCCAGGGGGAAGAATACTCAAAACTGAACAATAATGGGAAACATACCAGCTAGTAGCTTCTAGCATGAACCTATGGGAGGAAAGTCAACAAATTTGGAATGACAGAAAAAAACTGTTATCAGACTGTGTTATTTACCATCATTAATTTCTGATCTATAGGGCAATAAAACTTTCATGATGGAGCACAGGTAGAAATTCCTGTACCTTTAAAACAGGTAACTGTTTTTTGACTCATCAACTGTAAATAGACTAAAAAAGAATAAGCAGAATTAGTAAATGCCTTATCAAAGTATTTTATGTTCATTGTGCTTTAGCATCTTACTCATAACAGTAAAGTGATTATTTTCCTTAAATCAGAAACTAGATTTTACCTGAGAAACAATAATTATTTCATAGGACTCAATCAGAGATTTCCATACAAGATATTTTTGCTGTACCAGATAAGAAGCATCTCTTAGCAACAGTGACCTAAGCACCAAATCTTCTGAAATTACTTATATTTAAAACCAACATGGCTTCTGATAAACTTCAGATAAAACCTTAAAAGCCCAATGCAAGAAGGACATTTTATTGTTCTTGTTATTATTGACTGGCTGTTAATGAAATCATTCCAAGAATTACAGGATATTTTTTTCTGCCATTAATTTAATTCTTGATCTACATTATTGCTTAGGCTAAAATATTATTTAATAATGTACATTACCATGGTCTTGACTTTTCCTTTCCTTATTGTTTTGCTTATATATGACAAACATCGCTGCTGCCAAGGACAGGATTCTGGCATAACATATAGACGTTACTTGAAAGAAAACATTATATATGTATTTTGATGCATCTGACAAAACAAACATTAAGCATACAGAATTCTAGCAATGGTAAGTCAGGGAACAGACAACTGTACCGTCGGTATAATTCTTAAAAGCTGCAGTTTTATTTCACTAAATTATCTATGTTGAAAACAAATCTGTGCCTGGTGTGGAATCTCACTGCATCAAGTGTTACAATATTTTTGTTGTCATTACAAGCAGGAGAATGCATGTAGAACAAGTGTTAAGAAACATGACAATAAATTAGAATATAATTTACAAAAGCAAAAATAATAATAAAGTAACAGTGTACCACATTAATACTGAGTATAAAATAATAAGCAACTAATCACAATAATACAAAGGTAATTTCAGTCTGTATTATTAAGGATATCTATGTGACATTCACTCCATTACAAAGTTCCTAAAGAAATTGACTATTTTTTGGGTGCATACACCTTGAGGGGTTAATCTCTAGATCTTTGCTTCAGTTTTGATCTTCTTCAGCTAATAGTATTGCTCAGTGGAAGTACTGGCACCAGATTGATTTCTGCATTTTGTATTCTATTTGATTCTAGGCATGTCGTATTTATAGCCTATACAAATAGACCTATTGTCACTATTTAGGAATACAAAACTATTTAGCTTAGATTATATAGATGGCTACACTGTAGCAGCAGCAGTGAACCGTGCTGTGGAAACCAATTATTTTTCATTGAATTAGGTTTCAATCTGAAGCATTGTTTAGTTTGTAAATCCACATACATTCTGTTTTGTTCCCTTTAACAATACAATTCCGTGTTGCTCCAGGGAGTTCTTTAAATTCCAACCTCAGTGCTGTTATGTTGCAGAGTAAACATCAGACTCCCTAGTGTTCTAGCACCAGTAAGAGAGCAAAATGTGTCTTTGGAAACAATCCTTGCAATTTTAATGTTCTAAATGAGGTAAAAAAAAAAAAAAAAAAGGTTTCTTTTGAATACATATAGGAAACCCTTTTCTTGTTAGCTGAAAAGACACATTAGATGATAAACAAAATCATGCCCTGGAGAAAACCAGACCCTGATACAAAGAGGCCTCTTATTTAGGGAATGCCATTGCAACCCCTTTCCCTTTTATAATATTTTTGACCTAGCCAGGGCATGCTAGCACCAAGGTGTTTTGTAAAAAGGATATAGAAAGTCAATTCACTTAACAGAGAAGGACTACATATTGCCCTTAATCCCCATATGAAACTCCCAAAGATTGGCATTTTTTATCCACTGGTGTCAGTTTTAACAGGAGTTGTTTACGTGGTGGCGAGAGCAGCAGATAAGCGTATGTGAATACACGCAAGCCATCTGAAAATGCATTCCACTGGTCACAGGCGTACAGAAGCGGAAATACTGGCAAGAGGTAGCAGATGACAGGAATTTGATGGTCATTAATACGTGGGTTGCACAAAACCCCACAGATAGATTGTCAACATGTTGGGGGGATTTCATGGTATGACTCCTGTTAACAATATCTATTGTTCCATGTTAATTCACATTAGTAAATAGTGTGTAACGCATTTGGCTTGTTATTGGTAAAATACACTAGTACACTTCAATCTCATGATACCTTGAAATTATTTTTCACTGCAGAGAGTACTTTTTTTAAAAAAGTGCTATTTGAGTTAGAATTTGTAACACGTTATTGTTCACATAATTTTAATTGCACTACAACAAAGGAGGCACAGTTGGACACAAAAGCACATTCATTACATACCTGCTCCAAAATGCAAGTGTTCAAGTACAATATATTAATATAAACAAGTACCTACTTTCTTTATCCCCTTGTTGAGTCTGTTACTGAAAAGTGAGGGGGGAAGAGGAGCAAGACAATAAACTTTTTAATGGTAGATTATTGAACATGACTTCCCTAGAGTAGTTTGGTTTCACATTTAAAAATGCAAAGTATTTGGTGAATATTAAAAATACGGTAATATGAAATAAGTGGAGTATGGCAGCAGAATAGTTAAGGCATCTAGCTACCAATTCAGAAGCATGACCTTGTTCCAGTCCAATGTTGAAAGCTGCTCCTAGCTTTAAATATGGTCCAGCTTTAACTATGTACCTGGCCATTTACGTGAAGGAAAGTGGCCAGACTTCATTCTATCATCCCCTTTTTCAGTGTGCTTTTCTCCTGACAGCCTAACAGGCCTCTTGGCTCAAGCACACTTTTGACTGCTCATTTGAGCAGAATGTAGATACCTCCACAAGTCACTTATTCTTTGGTTGTAATCCTTGCCCACTGGGATGTGGTCTCCTGAACCGCACATTCACATATTCCTTCTCATGAACAAGTGCCCTTCTGCTGTGGTATCAAAGAAAGGGACATCTGGAATCCATTTTAACCTTCGGCTTTGCAAAAGATTCTTGCTATTACACAGTAGACTTATCTTTTACACTGGAATTCCTTAGTTTTAGAGAATCGAAAGTAGCATGTAAATCAGATCTAGATGCCCACAAAGGTGTTTCTTCTTTGTGGCTGGTGTTGTAAACAAAAGTGAGCTGGAGTCAAAGTGTAAGTTCTAAGCAACCTGTACGGTAGTAGTGAAGGAGCTGGCAATACGGTCTTCACCACTGTTGGAGCCTGCCTCCTCCATGATACTGAAATATGTTCCCTTTCAGTGGAAATCTCAGCTTCACTTGTACAATGGTAAGATGGCTATAAACCTGCAATGCAGATTCAATTTCATTTCATAGCACACTTGTATTTCATGCACCACCGCAATAACTGTTGCACCTCTTAAAACTAAGTCCCTTATGGTTGTTCTATTTAGTACAGCTTTATATATGGCTCACAGCAGTGTTCAGGAAATATGGATTACTCCAAGGAGAATTAGGTGGAATGAAGGAAAAATACTTTAAAAAAAAAAGAAAAAATTATGCTCCTTAAATAACGTTTCCAAGCTCATTTTATAATTTAAATTGTGGTGCTGTGTCATGAGATAAAATAGTTAACATTTTTAAGCTATGACTTAACATTTTTTTGATTCTTCTTTACTTCCATAGTAGACCAAGTCATAACAGCTACATTTTAAACAGTTTTAAATACAAATGGATTCAGTGTCATTGCTAAGTCCATAATAAAAATTATTTTAATGGTCCAAGGAGGTAAACAGACTATTGGATTTAGTCAAAAGAACACAAATGTTCCACAGTAAGCTATTCTATACGTGTTTTGTGGATCTTTCCAATTTGGCATGCCCTCCTTATACTGTGTCCAGCACTTTGGATTAATAAATCCCACTTCACAGAAGTTAAAATAATATTGAAATCCTGTCAGCTGGGGCTGACCAGTGGTTACGTTTTCCACAGGGTAATGCATTTGCAAGGACGACAACCTCATTCCGCTGTGTGGCTCACTTTGATGGACACTCTTCCACAATGATAATAACAAGGCATATTCTTCTGCTTTCTGTGGGTCAGTGTCCTTGGCAGGTCTTGCAGCACATCTGTCTGAAGTATGCTCGACTGCAGAACTTGAACTTCAGCACCAGTGGGCAATATGCCACTTTGTTCACATCTTTGCACTCTAATAGTTAAGAACATTAAAGAGAAGGGGAAAAAAAAAAAAAAAGAAAAAAAAAGAAAAAAGAAAAATTATAGTACAGAGAAAATTTGACATTTAACGTGCTGCTTCTACATCCACCCACCTTGCCCTCTTCGTAACTTCTCTTTCTAGTCCAGCTGAGTGCACACAATATATTTTAAAAAGCCATTAAAATGTTTGCAGGGCTTCTCTCCCAGACATTTACAAGTGTGTCCACTTTGTCTTGGAAGAATTATCATTTATTGGGATAAATAATCACTTTAGACAGTTAGGAAATGTGAGCCATTTTTCTTACAATACTTTTATAGCTTCTTTCTCAGGAGTTATTTTATCCATCCATGAGAGGTTATCCAAAATCTAACATGATTCGCACTATTTGGTACCATGCCTTTATATTTGTAAGAATTCATGAAACAGAATGTGCATTGCAGCTAATAGGGATGAAGAAAAAGTGTTACAAATAAAAACATAACAGTGTGAGTTTGGTGACTGGACTGAATGGTGAGTTACACTTTAGGCTTGGTTCCACACATCCACAATTTCTCTTACGCAGGAGGGAAAGCCAATTTTATGCCTGTAATAGACATGTAGGAGTTTTATTGTGTAGCCATGTTTTCCCTATATGCTCAGCAAGCCTTTATCATACCAGCAGGTAACTCTCCCAGGAAGGGAGAACAATGCATTCAACCACACAGAGGAGGGATTCCTTCTTTTCCATCCCACACAGGTTGTTTCTAAAGCGACTTGTGAGGGTACATTATAGGAACACTATTGAACACCTCGTGGCTCTCCTCTAGTTTAGCTTCTTGTCTGTAGAAAGAAGGTGGGAATAGGGAATGGAACAGTTTGGTCCATGACCAGTTCTCATTCTAATACAGCTGGAGATACCAGCTGTAGCTGAGAGCTCAGGGGTACACTCGGGTTCTACAGCTCAGGTGCTGCTACCACAGATTTCATTTCGAATGGAGTGAGTATTGTGATAGATGCCTGATACAGGATTTTTAGTTAAAAGCATTTGCACAGTTCCTTCCAGACTGACACTTAAAATATGACTTTGGGAAGGAGCCTTGCTTCATGTGTAGGAAGATGGAAGAGACGTGTATGGTGAAAAAGTAAACCCACAACTTTAAAGTACAAAAATTAAGTGATGGGAAGAATGAAATTAATTTATTAGAAAATAATTTGTCTCCAGTGAATGCTGTAAGCTTTTAGTCTTTAAAGGTTGCATTTGATACTGGCTTCCTCCTACAATCTTTCTCAAATTACAACAGCTATAAGCAAAACATGAATAAAAAGGAGATAAACTAGCAGTACTTTGACCATTATAGTATTTTGTATCAAATTGATATCTGTGAAGACTGAAAGTCTGGATGCTGTTGCTCCAAGGCCTGACAGAACAATAATCCTTGACTCCGAGATGTCTGTAAGCCAAATATGAAAGAGACAACAGACACACCAAGCAGGTGAGAAAATAAAAGAGTTATAGTGAAACAAACACAACCAGCACATAGAATCCTCCAGCTACTCCTATTTGTCTTCCTTCTACATACAATCTCCCAGGATATTATTTTTGCTCTGGAATAGGTAGTTATGGACAGTGAGTTCATCATGCAAGCACACTGTAGTGCAGATGATGAGCTTTAGTATTTGAATCTAGGCAAGTATTAGTGAGGCTGAACTTCAGGGCTATGTACTGAACAGTATTTCTGATAATGGCAATATGGATGTTTTTTAGCTAGATGAGTAGAGGTCATGAAATTATTTAAACTTTCATTCCATTAACATAGATACAGTGCTTTTACTGTAATTTTTTATTCTACCTACCCAATCTTTTATGTACTACTTTTCTCACTTTCTAAATCTCAATTTGAAACATAGTCGAATGCCAGGACAAAAGACATTGGGGGTAGCTTGTGGAAATAGACATATCTATCAGCAGCACATGGCCACTGTGTTTCACTGAGTTTCAAAAACTCTTCCCAAAATACCTTCCAGAAATATTTTGGGTCCTCATGCTTGTGGAGACTGGGAGTATAAGAGAGACAGATGGTGAAATATTAATGAAGTGAGAAATAAAAAGGCTCACTTGATCTTGACAAGATGTAAGAAGTTCACCCAATTGCAAAAATAACCCTCATACGCATCGTATTAGTTAAACATAGGTGAAGCCACTAACTGCATTTTTGCTAAAAGTAGGATTTGAAATTATCATATTTCATGTTTCTTAAAGTTATTCTTCCTCTTGACTAAAACTGGATGCTGTTCAGCCAGTGTCATTTGGACAGCATTGAGACAATATTCTGGAAGTTGCCCACAACTTCTGTTTTAAAAATCAGTTTTGAAATAAATATGGTGGTTGATGAAGTAGCCTATTCTTCATAGGACTGTGGTTGAATGGAAGATGTTTAGCAGAGCCCTTTTTGTTCCTAGAAACTAATAAGTTAATAAGCTGCAGTAAGCTGCATGTATTAAACTCTCCTTTCCTGAACTTTGTGGCTAGATCAGACAATATTATGATATTAAGTATCATGTTACAGTAATAAAATCACAGAATGTCATTGTGCCTTCAGCTAAACAGACTGCAGAGACATATAATGCAAAATAAAAAGAAAACTGAAATGAAACTTAAATAGATAAAACAGTTTTTAAGTCAAAGTTTCAGTAGGTCTTCAGCTGTCTAGATTCAGCAGACATACATACACTTCAGAGAATAAAATAATTCTGAATACATTTCAAATTGTGTAGTACATGCTGCCTGTAGCTCACTTCCAGGAGCAAATGTAATGTTACCCTCAACGGTGGCAGTCTGTCAAAAGCCCAATCTACAATATTGTAAGTCACCAATGAAGAGTTTAAAGAAAATGAAGAGCCAAGCAGACGTAAAATTTGACAAGACATATTGTAACTTTCTTTTACTATTTCTGTATGCTAAAAATTTTGACTTTTCTTTTATGTAAACAAGCCTTACTTTCCCCAAGAAAGTGCTTCTAAACTTCACCAACATGACCATTATACTGCAGAGTGGCTCAAGGTCCCTCAAAAACATGTATGTTCTTATCGTGGGTTAGCAAAATTTAATTGTCCAGCAACTACTGAATGGGTTCTATAGGGTGCAAGCACTAGAGTTTGGCAAGTGATAGGGATCAGGTGGCTTGCTGGGGTTTGAAATGGGAAGGGTATCCCCTCAGCAAGTCTAGCCGCACTGCAAACCAGTGAGTTGTTGTTGGAGATGCTTTTGCCCCACAGTGGGGCTCAAAGGACAAAACAGTGCTACCAGGTGGCATGGTGACAAGTCTGTGTGTGCCCGCACATGTGCTCTGCTACACACATCCATTCTTGAGGGGCAGAACCCTTGCTCTGAGAGATTCTGTCCCTGATTCCGAAATACTGATACACAGTTCACATCCCACTGCACTTGAAGAGAGATAAAAGCAAGTGCACAGGCACAGTACACCCCTCTCACAAATGCATTCACAAGTGAACACCAGAACTCAAATATTTCTTTCTTATAAGGTATTACCTTTGCAAAATCAGTTGTCTTCTTTAGGATTAGTTAGTTCTCAAATCTTACAAGCTTTCCAGCATCTCTAGCATGTTGAAAAAGATATGCCTCCCTATTTAAAGGCTAACACTTTACTAACGCAAGAGATGTTCCCTCCTTTTGTGTCTAAGATGTTATTTTAAGAGAAAAAATGTGCAACACATATATGTTATTCTTGCAAATAGTTAGTGCTGCTAATATTCAGTATTTAATAGCAACTCTGAAATGTGTATAAATTAGAATATATTTTTAAGAAATACTTCAAAAAATACCTTGAAGATAAAATTTTTGTCTAGTTTTGGGACAGGCAACAAAAGTAGGGCTCAGAAGAATCTCCACCCTCTGGTGGATGCAGGGGAAAACAGTGACAGGGAATGAGAGAAAGGCTGAGGTGCTAAATGCCTTCTTTGCCTCAGTCTTTAATAGTAAAACCCATTGTGCTCCAGGTACCCATCCCTCTGAGCCAGAAGACAGGGATGAGGAACAGAATGAAGTCCCAATAATTCAAGGAGAAATGGTTGGTGACATGCTACACTACTTAGGTACACATAAGTCTATGGGGCCAGATGGGATCCATTCAAGTGTACTCCGGGAGATGGTGGAGGTGATCAGTAAGTCACTTTCAACTGCTTATCAGCAGGCCTGGTTAACTGGGGAGGTCCCAGTTGAATTGGGGTTTGCAAATGTGACACCTATCTACAAGAAAGGACAGAAGGAGCATCCAGGGAATTACATGCTTGTCGGTCTGACCTCAGTGCTGGGGAAGGTTATGGAGCAGACTGTCCTGAGTGACACCACATGGCATGTGCAGGACAACCAGGTGATCAGGCCCAGTCAGCATGGGTTTATGAAAGGCAGATCCTGCTTGACCAAGCTGATATCATTCTATGACAAAGTGACCTGTGCAGTGGCTGAAGAAAAGGTTGTCGATGTTGTGTACTTGGACTCCAGTAAAGTGTTCAACATCATATCTCACAGCATTCTCCTGGAGAAGCTGGCAGCTCATGGCCTAGATGGGCATTTTCTTCACTGGGTAAAGAACTGGCTGGATGGCTGGGCCCAAAGAGTAGTGGTGAAAGGAGTCAAATTCAGTTGTTGGCCAGTCACGAGTGGTATTCCCCAGGGCTCAGTATTGGGGCCAGTTCTGTTTAATTTCTTTATCAATGATCTGGATGAGGGGATTGAGTGCACCCTTAGTAAGTTTGCAGATGACACCAAGCTGGGTGGCCGTGTTGATCTGCTGGAGGGCAGAAAGGCCATACAGAGGGATCTGGAACAGCTGGATCGCTGGGCTGAGGCCAATTGTGTGAGGTTCAACAAAGCCAAGTGCCGGGTCCTGCACTTGGGTCACAACAACCCCAGGCAGCACTACAGGCTCGGGGAAGAGTGGCTGGAAAGCTGTCTGCAGGAAAAGGACCCGAGGGTGTTGATTGACAGCGGCTGAACATGAGTCAGCAGTGTGCCCAGGTGGACAAGAAGACCACCAGCATCCTGGTTTGTATTAGAACTAGTGTGGCCAGCAGGGCTGAAGAAGTGATTGTCCCCTTGTACTCAGTACTGGTGAGGCCCCGCCTCAAATCCTTTGTTCAGTTTTGGGCCCCTCACCACAGGAAAGGCATTGAGGTACTGGAGAGAGTTCAGGGAAGGACAATGAGGCTGGTGAGGGCTCTGGAGTACAAGTCTGCTGAGGGAACTGAGGCTGTCCAGCCTGGAGAAAAGGAGGCTGAGGGGAGACCTTATCACTGTCTACAACTACCTGAAAGGAGGCTGTAGCATGGAGGGTGTTGGTCTCTTCTCCCAAGTAGCAAGTGATAGGACAAGAGGAAATGGCCTCAAATTGCACCAGGGGAGGTTTGGTTTGGGTATTAGGAAAAAATTCTTCATGGGAAGGGTTGTCAGGCATTGGAACAGGGTGCCCAGGGAAGTGGTGGAGTCACTATCCCTGGAGGTGTTTAAAAGACGTGTAGACGAGGCTCTTAGGGACACGGACTAGAGGTGGACTCAGCAGTGTTAGGTTAAGGGTTGGAGTTTATGATCTTAAATGTCTTTTCCAACCAAAATAATTCTATGATTCTGTAATTGTAACAAGGTTCTTCTGAAACGATGTATTTTAAATTGCTAAATGAACTTTGAGATTACACTTACTTTTAAGTCATTTAAGCCACTTAATCACTAACAAATAATCAGTGGTTTTCAGCAAATACCATCAACACGGGACATAAACAAAAATGGGGTGCTAAGTGGCAATGTGGTGGGAACTGTATCTGTTGGAAGAAACGGTGCTATATCTTTTTCCCCTTGATTGTTCCTAACTGTGCTAATAAGGCTGCATGGCTGTCAGTAAGGAGCAGGCTCATGCCCAGCCAACTCAGAGTGCAGGCCAAAGAGCTGAAGTCCATCTGGAATACTATGTAAGTGATTTTCAACATTTCCTATTTGTGGAACCCAAAAATTTTCCAGTGAAGATGTAGGTCCTTGAAAAACGCTATTACCAACAGCCTTACTTTTCATTGTTACCCCACACAGTTCCACTGTTAAGAAGTCCATGGCCATCCAGTGTACACAGATGACATACAGAAGACCCCTGACTGTAGTCATCTATGGGAGATTAGCTTATTTTCCAGATAATATTGAAGAATTACTAACATAATTACTATAAATAACAACATGGTCTCATCGTCTTGAAATTAAGAGGAGACTGGGACTAAATCATGCCCACTTAATAAGTATTTTATTGCCTTCCTTCCTTTGGAAAAAGTCAATATCTATGTTTGGAAATAAAATATCATTTAGCCTTCGAGCTTTAAAGGGTAGAAAGTTTTGTAGATTGAAAATTATCATATAAAGACTGCTTGAGAGCACTAAACAGAAAAATGAGAATTAAAATTATCAAGGAAAATTGTATTACAAAGATGTTTTTCAAACAACAACATGGGATGATAAGCCCTATTTAAAAATAAAGCTTCAAAACTGTAAATTATGGTGCTCATACACTAAATCATCAGTGTATTTCTGGGAAGACTAGTATGCTCGCATTTCATCCCAGACTTCTCAGTTTGAGAGATTTTCACGACAACTTGAAGTCTATGGTGATAACTTAAACTGATACAGTAGGTACTGAATGACCAACAAATTGGGGTAAACTGTAGCATAAATTTGCCTTTTTAAAAAAACGTAAATTCACAGTCCTTATTCCATATAATTAGGATATTAAACTTCAATGTAGTTGGAGAACTTGTGTAAAAGATACTCCATTATACGCTACACAGAGATTAGATATATTAAAAGGAGTAGCATTAGTGACGTCGCAGTCAAGTTGTCAAAACTTAGGGAATAACTGTTTTAAAAGACCTATTATTGGCATGGAAAATTTCCTGATATTTGGACTCGTACATTTTAGTAATTTTTTAATTCCTTTTCCCCACACAAAATTTATTCATCCTGTGAGCAACTATTCTATTTTTTTTTACAATCAATAAGGTTGTGGGGTTTTTGTTTTTGTTTGTTTGTTTGTTTGTTTTTAATTTTACTGCTTGACACTCCAATTCTACTTGGAAGACATAATTTCTTACTAGGTTCGCTTGGACAATTTATGAGTTTAGATCTGGAACCTTTCATAATAAGCTTATTTTTACATTATTATCTAGTATATCCTCTAGTAAAAATATGTTATGATGAACAAGTAGACTGTATCATGTAAAAAATACTGTAATTCTTTCAAACAGGCATTACAAATCCAAGAAATCAGAAGTTAATTAGAAGAATCTGACAAGTAAGTTGAAGTGTAAGAATAGGCTTGTAGCACAGTGTAGCATTAAATCTGTGGACCCAGGCTTTCAATGAGCATGTAATTCCGTTTTTTTGCCACTACGTTGTTATGTTAACCACTAATGGAGCAGGCAGAAAGTCAGTGAATGAGAAGCATATCATGCACCCCCTGCTACTACAGACATTTCCATTTAACCAATAAAGAGACTGGAAAATTAATGACACAAAACAATAGTATTTTGTTCATGACTTGGCCTTACACTTTAACTGTTTTTTTTTTTTAAACAAAGCATCTGCATTGTGTTTCTTGTTGACAACTAATTTGAAAATAATTGTAAAAAAATTCACTCACAGGCTGAGAGATGACATCATGCAAATTATTACTAATAAATTAATGCAGTAATACTGACTGTGTTGTATTACTTCTTCCAGAATATATTATATTAAGATGGCAAGCTTACCTTCTGTGTTGGAAATGGGAGTACTGTCACATTTACTTTCACACTGCTGCATTGATGGAGGTCTAAGTGTTTCTGGACACTCACTGGATGCTTGTCCAGTGTATGAGAGGCACTGTACTGTTCTCATCTGTTGTCCAAGACCACACTGTGCAGAACACTAAAAATAAGAAAGATAAAAAGGTAAAACAATTCGGATACAATTTTAAAATATAAACCAAGGTAACAGGAAAGCAATTTGGAACAGTACACTAGCACACATTTTAAAGAAGACAGGCATCTGAAAATATTTGGTTAACACAGAAAATAGTTTTCATAACATTGTTTAGAATTTTGGGATTTTTACAGCATACCTGAGCACTTGTCTTTCACAGAAAATAAAACACAGTGTAATATTGGCTCCCTGAGTAGCACAGATTTAAGGCATAAGACTATAATTTACACTATTTCATATATCATATCTGAGCTTAAGTCCATGTTTTCAAGAGAGGAATAATCATTTTAGAATAAAGAAGAAAAACTAAGGCAATCAAGAAGTCAAATCTGTTACAGGACTTTTTTAAGGAAAAAGAAAACTATATTTCAAACAAAAATAATTCGCTATTTCAAAACATTTTTAATCTCTATAGTGGTTTTAGTACAATATCAATTTAAGACAAATGCGCAACTGAAAAACTACCATAAAAGAGAAATCATTTAGACTGTAATGCCACAAATGGCTGTCCTCTGGCTAGTTAAGCAAAAGTGTTTTATTTTTATTAGTGGCAAACTAGTCAGTGAACTCAGAAAGTGAAATATCCATTTATTGTTTTAAAATGAGGCCACTAATCATAATTGAGACATAAAAACGTAAAGAAGGAAACTCGGTATCTGTAGTTAGAAACACTGCACAATGGCAGCACCAGCCTGTCACGTAATAATTTTGCTCAGACTATTTTATGTAAGATCAGATAGATCTTGAAGATTTTTTGGTGGCTACATATACCTCTCTTACTAAAATAGGAATGGCCTTTGTATTTCCATCATGTTTGTTAAGGAAGTTAAACACATTTTTAAAAATTTTAAACCTTGCAACATTGTGGTATCCCAAAATCCCCTTCCAAAAATACTGTAATAAGGACTATTTGATTCTTTAAGAAATGCATGAAGAAATTAATCAAGTATAAATTAGATGCTATCAGCAAACCCTTTATAGTTCGGCAGACAACTATCATTCAGAATCACATTTCCAGCTGAGACAAAGAGTGAGATAGTTTCCATGACTCAGACAAAAGCATCTCTTATCCATTTCCAGCAACATCTTATCCTGAAAACGTGCTAATGAGTAGGAGACTAACAGCGATAAATACTTAAATGAACTATCTCACCTGTCCCCAGTCTCCTGTAACCCAGCGAGGAGGAGGACATCGGCCTAAACTACAGCGGATGCGGACTGGCGGCTTGCTTTCCTCTTGGCATTGAGCAGCTGGAAAAGTTTTTAAAAGGTCGCTGCTTTTGCACAGAACAATTCGGTGTTTGAATCCTGGGCCACACTTCGGTGTGCACTGAAAAAATATTGACATGAATAAATAAATAATGAAATCTCAGTAAAAAGTCAATAAAGTGTCAGAAATGTTATTATGGAAAATAGAAGATTGCATTTATGGTCTTACAGTTAAACTATAATCACCATTTCCCCAAGATGACAATTATAATTTAAAAATGTCTAGAAACACAAATATTAAGCTCAAGTTTTTATAAATGTTTATTTCATAGAAGTAGACTTCCTTTGCTATTCATACTTAGGCTACAGTGTTACTATTTACTCTTATATCTTTAGGTTAGGTTTAAGAAGTGCTTTGCTGCAAAGTAGTAAGGTCTGCTACATGCAGCACAATCATGAGACAAACTTGAGTATGCATTTCAGAAACTAAAAGTTCAACTCTCTGTTCTTAATATATTACCTTAGTATAGTCTTTCTCCACCTCACTTACAGACAACTAAGCTACAAAGAACACATTTTTCCTCAAAAAACATATAGGAGGCTAAATGTTTTACTCGACTCCACAGAAACCAGACTGTTCAAACAGAAATACTGTATCCTTTCTTTTGATGCATGCTTTTGTCTCCTTTCCTGTTTAAACTCTGTTTTCACACAGTTCTTGTTTTTGCTCCTTTTATCACTCCTCTGCTCGTTCTAAGAGCAAACAGATAATTAAAGAGTAATTTGAAAGGAAGGTCTGATGACCTCTGCTTTTCCTCCTTTTTCTTCACACTGGTTCCTCCTCTTCTCCTTCCTTTTTGCTATTGACTGTTAACTGTCATTTAATTTACATTAGCACAATTGCAGAATGGGTAACAGATAAATGCTAACAAAATCAAAACTTGAGACCTTCCCCAAATCAGTCCTTCTTTAGCATCTGACCAGGACGTTTTGCAAGCAGAATTGGTATATTAACCTTCATCCTGTAAGTAAATCTGAAGTATTTGGACCAGAATCAGTTTCTGATAGCATAACACTTACATGCAGATTATGCTAAACCTGTCAAGAGTGGAACTGCCTTTCATATAAAAGCAGCCGTAGAGACAAAACTGCCTGGGAAATAATACTTTGTGGAACTAGAGAAACATTCAAGAGGTTGCACACCAGAGGTCTTCCACACATCCAAAATGGGTGAGTATATAATTAGTAAAAAACAAATTGTAACATGGTCCTTCTGTATAAAGGCTGGATATGATGGGTTAAAAATCAGTTCAAGCTTCTTGTTGGTGGCAGTGCTAACAACTTTAAGGACAAAATCTTAGTAAGCAATGTCTCAAGGAGGCATACGGGGAATAGTATGTAGAGAACATGTATCTATGGCTCTATAACTTGTCACATGGATAATCTAGTTTGTTAGTATTGAGATGATGCCTAGATATTACAACCAGAAATAAAGTGCTATGATAATGGATGCTTACAAACTATCAATGCCACAATGATGGAGTCTTCAACTGAGCATCCCTTCCCACTCATCCTTTCTTTCCTTTTCACTGCTTTCTGTTCTGCTCCAAGTCAGATTCATTTTCAAAGGGTTGGAATACACTGTACCTTTTCAGGTAGGGACAAAGACCACTGAGTAACTTTTCTGCCGTAATTTTGTTGTCCTACTTCTTTCATGAAATCCTGGCTAGCAGTGGAGTAAGAAATATTGTTCTGCATATAGAACAAAACACACTTCAAGATTCACTGTGCCATTTCCAGGTTTCTTGAGGTCCTGATCTACACCGAGAAAAGCCACTGAAAGAAACTGCTTTTCTACAGGTTTCAGGATATAAAGCTGACAACTTTTTAGAGAACTGATTCCAAAAGATATAAAACGAGAGGTAGATTGAGGTTTAGTTTGGGAATGACAATCTGTTCTATGATAGTGGATTATTAACAAAACCTGGTATAATTAAGAGGAAATTCAGAATATAAGAAAAAGCATCTGTCTGATAATTAATGAAAACAAAAAAATATCAGAAATTCACATTATGTTTCAGAATATTATACTTTGATACAAAAGCTAACTGAAATGGCATTCTGTTCATAATTCCTTACAGAACAAAACCAGCTGAACAGCACAGCAAACTAACGCATTTTTCTTTTTTTCAGATAAACAAGTTTCTTGAGCTAGGAAGAACAAATGGAAATTATAAAAGACAGTAAGATGAACAGCAGCAGCTTCCACAGCAGCTCAGAGCATTGTAATTTAACATATAGACATTACTACTTTTAAGTACTACCATAACGCTTAGACTATTACTAACTAATAGAGAACAGTGTCTCCATCCTTGGAGACATCAAAAAGCTGTCTGAACATGGCCCTGGGTAACTGGCTCTAGGACACTCTGCTTGAGCAGGGGAGAACTGGGCAAGATGACCTCCAGAGGTCCCTTCCAACCTCAACCATTTTCTGATTTAGTGAAGTGTACTACCTGTATTAACAACTTAAGGTAAAAGTTGTTCTTGTCACTTCTATGAGTGCTCACAGTGATGCTAGTAGCCTTCCTTCTTTATGCTTTCAGTTTGCAGAGACTCTAACAACTTTAAGAGCTAAAAGTACCTGTGCACAGAAGAGATCTATGCAACTACAGGCACATTAAAACTTCTTTATAGTATCTAGTGATTTATAATTTACTTCGAACGAAAGACTGTTCTGAAAGGCAAGCAAGTACACAGAATATGGGATACACTAATAACGGGTGTATCACTGGTAGATCATCCCAGTTTATTTTTAGAGTCTCCTTCCATGTTTTTAGACAAAGGAAGTAGGACAGTTCTAACCTGTATGGGCTTCAGTAAAGTATTTGAAAGGGAGATAACAACGACCTTCTAGGATCAGTCATAGGACTGATCTAATTCCTATTTCTTTCCAGGTTATTTAATGATATTTCAGTTTTTCAGTATTCCTAATATTACTGAAATTAGCAGATAGGACAGGTGACTAAGTGACATTGATGTTATGGAGGTATGCTCTACAGAAAGAGCTGGACAACCCTGAGTACATAAATACTGTGTATGACAACAGTATGCTACAGAGGTATGCACTTAAAAAAAAATCTCTATTTAAACTGGGAGATCACTCACTGAAATGAAAAAATGAGGATAAAGATCTGGACATATTAACAGAGTATAAGATGACTTCATGTAATCAATATGTAATAGCTTATTTAAGGTATACTGACACAACTCTATGTTATAGAAATTTTCAAGAGAGGCAGGAAACAAATGAGGCACATGTGAAACCTCTGGGATAATACATAGATTTAACTGTAGCCATTTATTCTCAAAAAGACAACTTCAAATTGAAATATAAAAGCAGAATGTGATCAAGAGTAATTCCTTTCTCATGAAAAAGAGCTGGAAAGGCAGGAGGACTGTTTCAGATAACAAAAGTAAACAGGTATAAATTGGCATAGAACTAGAACATTAGAACACTTGCAATTCAAAGACTGAAACTCAGAAATATACTTTTCCAAGAAGCAGTAGGACAAACCCCCAAAATTACTTTAAAACATAGTGTAATCAATTTATGACATCCATTGTATGATACAGCTGCATTTGACAGTGAGGACACAGACATAGAAACTCAAGATCTCCTAACTCGTAGGTACTTCATAGCACACTTTGAGAGAAAAAAAAAATGAGGTGAGGTGGGAGTCCAGGACAGCAAGGGTGTGAAAAAGCATAAAGAAATTTTTGCACTCTGATGTGCATATGATGCATTCCCATTCAAATGTATCTGCCTTTCCTTTCAGCTGCACTGGTTCACATTCTTCAAATTTAATACTTGAATCAGTATAAGGTACAGTATAAGCCTGTCATACTTTATGAAAAATGTTCTTTAATAAAGAGAATACCAGTTTTCAAGTCTGCTTCTTAAGGTGTGTTGCTAAGAACAGAGATGGTTACTTCAGCAGAAAAAAAAGGTCCAGTTTATTGTGGCTTCTGATATTGCAAACCTATCAGCTCTAATCTCCAGCTATTTGCGTGTTCAAAAAACAATGGAAATTGAATTTGCTTTTTTCTATGAGACAATTATCACATATCAAATGGCTATTCTAAAGACTTTTTTGTTTCACTGGGTTTTTGTACTACTTTACTAATCTATTTTGGTTTTAACTATTTTTCTACTACATTTAATCAAAACAGGTCAGAATCATTTGACAAAACAACAGAACTAACAACACAGAAGTAAATAACAAAGAAAAAAAACACCCACTTTTATACTAAATCTATGAAGTTTTGAATTTCTTATTAATGTTTGACTTAGCAAGCAGTGATAGAAAATGTACTAATATTCTGTGGCAGAGCTCTTGTCTCCACTACTACCAATGAGCAAACACAGCAAAATTTTCTTACTTCTGACCAGTCCAAAGCGACCCACTGTGGGGGACAGGACTGATTGTTACAGGGCTCTTTTTCAATAGGCCGGTGCGTTAAACAGTTCGTATTGTCCAGTGTCTCCTCCTCAGAAGGTCCAATCTTTCTGATACAGAGAACTGTTCGTGAACGCATTCCTCCATCACAGGTCTTACTGCATTCTGACCAATCTCCTATAAACCATCTGGATTTAAAAAAAAAAAAAAAGTTAGAGGACTTAATGCATTTCAGAAACCATAGATAATTGTACAAACCCAGAATCCAAATAGTTTAAATTACAAAACCTAAGTCACTGTTAACAATACACATATTCACAGTGAAATAAAGTGGAAACTTATGGGTCTTTTTACTGAACATTTTAATTTGTTCCTCACTGTAATCTTATCTTCCAGCAATAATACTACTTTATATTTTTCTAGAGCAGCAATTTCCAGCCTAGGCTCTAATAGTTAGAAAGGAGTGTTAAGTCTGAAAAAACTGCAGCTGTATAAGTAGATTCGTAATGAATGTGCCTGAAATAATTTCTCTGAAAGTGGTTTGCAACTGGAAATGTTTGGAAACCACTGCTGTAGGTTATCGCACAAGTTAAAAGCTAGGATGGTTGCCTTTCTAAAATAATTTAATCTCAAAACTGGGTTTTCTGAGAGTTAATTCTCATTTGATTATGAACGATTTATATTTTTTTTAATAAACTACTATACTGGAATGAAAAATATTATTTATTAGAATAAGTGAAGCAAACACTAGTAAAACACGAATTCATCACATAAAAATTAAGTTGACAAATATTTAAAAAATTTAAAGCACTGCATGATAGCTGCTAGAGAGAATTTCTGAGTGTTCACATGTACATAGTAGAAGTCAGGAATTGTACAGTATATTTAGATTACTTTGTGCTGCCACAGAGATTAATGTAGCTGTTAATCTGGCTGCAATGTTTTTCTTTTTTTTTTTTTTCTACTGATGAATGGTTAATGCAGCTCAATTCACTGGAAATATCTCTGACATCATCGAGAACATTTGATCTTCATTATTTCATATGTTGATTAGATACAGTCACCTGAATCATCGTTGCAGAGGATGAAGGTGAAGGCTGGTGTGCTATCACATGTCACCAACATGGCAAAAATGCCATTCTTATATTGCAGAATGTGTAATATATTCTAATATGAAGCCGAATCAATACAAAGAGGCAAACAAATATGCCATATTGTGTCATTAATTTCCCAGTGAAAGAGAATTAATTTGTGATTCTTCAATACCAAACCTACATTTTTACCACAGCAGGGGGAATTAGAACGTCTTCAGAGCTTTGGAGAGGCTAAGTGTGAGTTTTTAGTTGGTTCTATGATTTACTCAAGTGCATTCTGAGGTACCTTTTATGTTTATACTGTGTGACAGGACAGCACTACTTATAGTATTCACAGAACTATGTGTTAGTTATAGCACTACTTATAGTATTCACAGAACTATGTGTTACCTGTATAATTTCTTGTAATATGGAAATTTAAGAGTTACTTATTGCAATAACAAACAAAATATTGTGAACAAAGTCTCTTCTGCTCAAGGACCTAAAGTATAATGTAACTGGCATTCAGTTATAACAGCCTTCTTCTATACTACTTACAGGATCAGAAATCAAGAACCCTTCCTTAAGTGTCTGGCATTTTGTGCTCACCCTGTGGGGAACATTAGAATGGAGGTAGATATGGGCCTTGATATATTAAATCAGATTCTGATTAATATACACTACCCAGTTCCTGAATCTTAATGACCTGAGTTTCACCGTATTCATCAATGTCCCTGCTGTACTGGATGGAGAATCCAGAAGTGTCCTGTTTTGTGGGCTGTTTTTGTTTGTTTTTCCTTGGTTTTGGTGTATTTTTGTGTGGGTTTTTTTGTTTTGTTTTAATAATGCCAGTGCAAAAAATAAAAATTAACTAGTTTGCAATAACTATGTTAACATTACTTTTTAAAGTGCTAATTTCTTAAGAGGTAAGCCACACAAAAGAACAGATTACAGATGCGTTTGGTAAAAAGGAACTGACCAAACACAACCACTTAGCAAGTTCTGCTCTCAGGTACATGGTGTGAGAGTTTAGGCACTTTCAGCCATGCTAAACAGTGTTATCTAAACAGAATCTAAGTGCATATCCTTGTAGGTTAAATATATATTTACATATAGACTGTAGGACAATGTCTCTTTGTGAGACAGACATTAACATTCAAACACGTGCGAGGTGAGAGCAGTGTAATTACTTCTGTTTATGTCAAATTAGTACAGTATGTGACACAGGTAGAATAAGTGTGGAAGACACTGCTCTGTCATCCTGCAACCAGTCACCATCCAGAAGTGGATGATATTCTAGGAAGAAACTGGCTTCATGAAGACCTGTTGGGATTTTAATGTGTTATAGTCTTGTCTCATTCCTCCTGATGTCCTTCATGCTACAATTTTACAGTTTCTAAGAGACATCTAGAAGAGACCACAGTGTTTCTTTATTGTGTAATATCTTCATGTAATCAGCATTAATGATTTTCATGTCCAATTAGAATATAACTACAGATTATCATCAAACTTAAATTATTCAGAGCTTGTGAACCAATAAACTGTTGTGACTCTTTCCTTTTTTATACAAGTTTTACAAGTTTTATTTGTCTCAAAATGTAAGAAGGAGTTATGCACATACTGAAATTATTTTCTAGGGTAAAATATCACAACTGTTTCTAAACAGTTTTTGTAGTAAGACCAAGCTATGCTATAGGTCCTTGCCAAATTTCATTCTTGAACAAATGAGCTGCTGTGTTTTTTATTATAGCATGCAGCTGTCTTTAAAACTACAACTAAATAGATGTAACCAAGTAGGGACCTAATCCTAAAGGCACACACTATTACTGTACAACAATGAGTATCCTGAAGAGAAAGTTACTTGACAAAACTATTACTAGTATTTTGGTCTCCTAAGCAGTTTCTATATTTGCCATTTCTCAAGTGAACATTTTGACCCAGATTTTCATTTATTACACTTAAAAATACAGCAAACATTTAGTATGTAATGTAAATATCTATGGAAAGTTTGTTTGTTTGTTTGTTTTTTAATTACAAGATCTGCTTTGTGTAGTTTAAACACCACTGATCCTCAGCCAAATTAGGCCTCCTCTAGGTCAAAGTATATATTTTCCACAACTGAAACTAAAATCAAAAATCAAACCCAAATATCCTGTCTGGTAAATCAACAGGACCATAATACTAGATAAGAATTTTATACACATTTGGTCAACAGGATTTATTATAGGTTACAAAGACTTCTCTACCTATGCAAAACACATGTCCATCTTAGTGATTAATGACTTACTCAGGTGGGCAAGGCTCAGTGTTGCAGGCTCTTTGGTTTTCTGGAGGCTTACTGTCAGGGTCACAGTAGTTGTTTTGTACAATGGAGCTGTCATCCAGCCTTTTACACACCACCTCTTGTTTCTGCACACCTTGAGACAAAATAAAACACCATTAATTAACCATTCTTGCTCTTCTACTTGTTGAGTAAGAGTGCATTTTACCTATTGATTATTAATCCTAGCATCCCACTTGAATTGGCTGAATGCTGCAGGGGTGTGAGTTCCAATTGACAGAACGCCCCCTGACCACACTAGATATTTTATTTTACTTCAATTTTAGGCCACCCAACTGAGAGAGGTTTTTAAATTGCTGTTGTTTTCTAAAACAAAGGGAATATATTTATAGATTTACTAACAGATTGTTTTTATTTGTATATTGCACAAAATCCATTTTCTGTCTACCCCTTCTCCTAGTAAAAGACACTTAAATTTCCAAAGAAAACATCACCAAATAGAATGTGGTCACACTTCAATGCAGAATTATTGTTTATGTGTTCTGGTTTAAAATAAACCAGCAATAGTGGGAAACAGTGTTGCATTTTTATACATGTCATCCTATAAACATTGTCTTCATTAAAATAATAGAAGTATTATTCATTCTGAAAGATGCAGCTTGTCTCTGTGAATGCTCATTTTGTCTGGCACTTCCAGCTCCTCTTTCATTGTTAACCATCAACAGGGCAATTTAGAATTGATTCTTATTCCCAAAACATCATGACATACTGCTGCCAAGTCAACATTGCAAGTTAGTGTATTAAGCAGATTTTCTGATTTTTTAAAACTACAGGATCTAAAGAAAAGCATTAAAGAACCATTGCTATGACAACAGTTCAACTCAGAGTATTGCTGTAAAGAGTAGCACACATGGTCTCCACCTCTCTTTTTAGAACAAGTTGCATGATATTTGCAAGCATAAAGACTGTGGATCTGCAATTCATATACAGTTCTTATTGAACATGAGTAGTCATTAGACTGAAATAATAGGATTATCTGTATCATAAAAGTGGCAAAAAGCCCTGAACCTTTCTTAAAAACAAGGTAATTATTTTACTTTTCCCAAAATGCGAAATGCATACAATTAAATTGGGATTAAAACATCCTGTCTTCAAGTATCTGCCAACTTGACTTTACAGTGCTCTCTTCATTTATAGACAAGCTTTTTATAGGAAGTAGATGTGTAATAATATAATTAATTATATGTTTTTCAGACACCAAACATCCCACTAAAAACACGGAATTTCTTTCACCAAATATTTGTAGTCCTTTTTGTTCACTATAAACAAGCTAATCAACTTACTTTTGCAATTGCCTCTTTTGTTACTCATTATGGACAAGAGTCAAATTTCCTACTTTGGTTCCTCAGATGTGACCTACACAGAATACAGGTATTTGATTCCAACAGTGAGTCAAACCTAGCCTTGAGATGTCTTGAATGTGGCCCACAAAGCATCCTGCTCAGCTACAAACTGAAGTCCCTCAGCCTACACAGACAGGCATGTGAAGTGTCTTCATGATGTTTTGTGTAAAGAACATAGGAAAAAATGGTAGCCTCCTTTTGTATGAGCCTTGGGATGGCATGCACCCCTCCATGAGGCTGCAGATGCAGGAGTAGGTGGGATCCTTTCTCATTCTGAGGAGACTCCGAATTCCCATGAGGACACAATAACTTCTGTGACTTAGGGATTAATTTAGGTAAGGTGGCAAGACTGTGGTTTCTAGTCTGTAGATTAGTTCTAGTTCTTATTCAATTACAGTCCAATGTAAAATGTCTTAAGCATCCTGAGACCAAAGGATGAGAAACCATACCCGTCTCTGTGCTAGATGAATTTCTTATATTGTGGATACAGGTTCAACTCTTCCTTGTCCTCCTGCCATGGGCCCCATGAATCTTGCATCCCTGGCTGCATCATAACCCAAAAGCTTATTAAAAAGTCTTCCCTCTCCCTGCCCTCTTAGACTTCTCAAATTTCTATGGCACACAGTTAAAAGCACTCTTCTGGAGATGTACCCTCAGCTGAAATCACTCTGCAATAGGGAATTGTTATTTAATAGACAACTGTCATGACATCCTGCAAAATATGGACATTATCCCTCACATAAAAATAGAGATTTGTTAATTCAAATATTCTCACAAAAACCCAGCAGTCTGCATCCTAAGCACAGAAGAATGTTCCATTTGTCCTCAGCTCTTAATGGTCATGTTTCTGACAAGCAGAAGAGGAATCACATTCATATCATATCCTTTCTTACAGTCTGCTTGTGTAGGAGGTGAGACACTCAACAACACTCAAAATCTCCCACCTCGTCACCTCACCTCAAAATTATTAACCATGTTGAGACCAAATGTGCTTAATGCTGGAGTCTTCACTCTACTGTAGTACTTAAATCCAGAGTCTGTAGCTTTGCTGCTGGGATATCTCCTTTTTGATTAAAGCTACACTTAACCTTCACAATATAGACACTTCAAATCATCTTGTAAGCCATTTCATACATCTGATATATCAGGTTATCCATAAACATCACAATAATTTTAAAGTAAGCTTTATTTATTAAAAAGATACTGATTAATATGTGACATGTCTTACAGGTGAGCCAGGTAAACCAATCAGCCTCTTCATTTTGCTCTTTTTCTACATATTTCTGAATGTCACAACATTAGACAACAGTAGGTACCACTAAGCAGTGTAGAAGGCTGCCAGACTGTTTTGCAAGTATATCCTACATACCAAAAATCTATATGATCAAGCTAAAAAGAAAATACCATTTTCAACAGTATTCAATCTCAATTTTTTTGGCTGATTTTCAATTTTTGTACTTTAAATGATGCATTTTGCTAGATAGTTAGGTCCAGCTGGAATTGATACACAACTCAAACTATTAGCATGGAGGACTCTCAAGGGCCTGAAGTACACGCCTTCACAGCTGTTGGTCAATTCTGTTAATATACAGATATTTTCTATCAGATATTCATCCATCAGGTATCAAAGATTTTAGAGCTTCACGTAAAGATGTTACATTTATAGCATCCTCAGCACTTAATAATTTCAATTACATGAAATGATACAAGGCTGAAATTCAGTGAGATCTTGCACTGTAAGGGCAATTAAATAACCTTGGAACACAGGAACTTTGAACACACAGCTAGAAGCAACACCCTTCCATTGCTGGGAACCGTAAACTGATGAAGTTCCACTTTATGCCTAGGTGCATCTTTTTCCTCTGAACTTCACACCTGTGGTTGTCACAAGTCAAAACATTCTTTCAGTTTGAATAACTTTATTGCGTTAACCAAATCAACTCTTGCAGTTTCTGTGTTGTTAGATGCAACATTCCTCACCATCCTTCTGTACATCTCCTCACATTTGGGTTTATTACAGCCACAATAATAACCATCCCCAGTACTCCAGAGGGATTTTACTAGTGTTTTATCCAGTGCCATTAGCACTTTAAATAAATACATCCTAAATTTACTCCAGAGGGATTTTACTAGTGTTTTATCCAGTGCCATTAGCACTTTTAAATAAACACATCCTAAATTCAAATCTGCCTTTATAATGACTACAACGTATCCCAGTCTTGTCCATATGTCTCCTAGTGCTGCACTGTCACCAAATTCCATCAGAGCTTTCTATTTTTTATGCTGCCATGAAAACGAGAAAAACTGAAGTCTCATGAGTCATGTGAAACATCTTTAAGAAGCCCACTAGGCTCATTGCCTTTTGGCCTGTTAATTTAAATTTTAAACATGCCTCTTGTTCCATAATAATTTCTAATTCTCTTTTAGGTTTAGCTTACAACAAAAACCTAAGTCTAGATCAATGAATCTACTACATATACTTGGTCTAGAAAATTAGTTATATATTAAAATGTATCTGGCTAGTCAAGCATGATCTATCATGATACTCTTCCCCATTTGTCACTTATTTCTAGATCGTCATACATTTTCAAAATTTCAAATCAGTTAGTAGTTCAATGTTGTTATTTACATCTATGTATATTTATATATACATACAGACATACAGAGTGAGAGATGATTTTCCTCAGTTCTCTACTCATTTAGTACTATTTTAGTAAAGACATAACAATTGCAGCATAAAAGAGAAAAAAGAAGTTTACCAGATTTATAATAACTTCCTTTGGTTCTTGACAAGTAAGTGGAAGATCTAAATATTTGAGAAGCTATGACAAGGTAATTCACTTTAAATTCTATAATCTATGCAAACACTGGCAACAGATGAGTATAATTAAAATCAGATCTGACAACCCGAGTAGGAGTATTTCTTTTGCAAATTTCTACTTAAATTTCACCATGATTAGAAATAGTATTTAAAAGGGCTAGGCAAACAGCAATGCTAGTAACATGGCATTGCTACCTGGCATACAATTTGTGTTCATCTCCAACTGATGAATAATTATCCATCCTTTATATCACAAGCTGCCTGAATTCTTTTAGTGGCAGATAAAATAGGTTGCATGTTGCCTTCACAATGATATTTCCCTCAAATATAATTGCTTTAAAATAATAATTTATAAATACTTCAGAATTAAGCAATTTAATGATGCATACCATTCTCACAAACATAATTATGGGATAGCATGGATACTAATGTTATATTTTCATCAGATTTTCTGCTGGTTTCAGACACATTTCCTTCTAGGCTTTCACTAAAATTTGGCAGCCTCAGTAAACTCATTTCTGAGGACCTATGTACTAAGAAAGTATTCTGCAGTACTATGAACACAAGGTATCACTGCTTCAGTTTCAAAAGAATTTAAGTCAGACGTGTTATTTATTGAACACTGGTCAGGTAGCATATCACCCGTAAGATATTCACCACTTCTCACTCACACAGTGAAGAATCTTTAATCCATGTCAGGAGATATATTAATCCAGTTTTAAAATGTTCTGCAGCATCTTTCCACACAACATGTAAACTTTGCATCATGGCTGTCTAATTACAGTGCTATTTAAAACAAAATCTCAGAAACAAAATTCAGCTTCTAACTTTAAGACAAGAAAAAGAAATGGAAAAAGTACATTTTTTACACAAATGACAGCTACATCTTGGTTAAGCCCTGTGGGTCTTGAAAAAAATATTTTTAAATTATCAGCTCTTCCCTGAGTATATGGTCTCTCTTAAAATAATCTTAAAAGCACAGCAATCAAGTTCATTTAAACTCTTGGGGGAATAATTACAAGCAGTTAGACAGAAACATTCTGCTTTCAAATCTACAGATTTATAGTTTATAATAGAAGGCATAAAATGTCCTCATGACTGGTCAATGCAATCCTAAGAGAAAACAAAACTCCAGTGGTTTAGTGACCATGATCTCCAGAGACCTGGGATGTTTTGCAGATTTCAACTAACAAATAGTCTGCATGACTTTCAGCAGCCAATTTTTAAATTACATGGAACATATTTTATTCTTAAATTAAAATTGCAGGCATGTAAACGCTATCTCTATTTCTAAAAGTAAAACAAAAATTGTGGTTTGTGATTGCAATAATTAATTACAAAGATGCCAGTACCAATACATAGTAAAACCTGCATCACTAAAACTAGTGCATGCTGGTTAACCCAGACATACTTTCTGAGCTCACTCATCAGATCACAAGATGTTCATCACAGAGCCAAACTTTTGCCTTGATGAGGACAAGTATGTTTTATTTGTCTAAAGACAGTTCCATAATTCATCTGAGGGCATGAAAGAAAAATACAGTAGGCACCACTCTACAAGAGTGATAAGCAAGCAATTCACTTATAATACTATACTATTTCAGAAAAAACAAACAAACAAACAAAAAAACCACAAACACACAACAAAAAAAACAACAAACAACCAAAAAAACCAACAAACATTAATATCTAAGACATTTAACTCATCTGGAGATGAACTATAATAGAATGAATGACAATGCTTGGAACACCTGATAAATTTCAGATAACAAATGATGTCATTTGTTGCCATTTACTGCTAGAATTTATTAAGTATGGAAGAAATTTTAAAAGGGAGTTATGCACTTACTGAAGTTTATTTTTAAATGTATACAAAAGTAAAATGACACAGAAGGATTTTTTTCTTTTTTTCTTTCTTTGGGTTTTTTTAAAAGTCATCACTAACAGTTCCCTTCCTTGCTAAGAATACTGGATCTGGACAAAGTCATACACTTACCCTTGGAAAGCTACAAGAAAACAAAAGAAAGGACAGGCACAAGAGTAAATAAACTACAATTCTGTGATATGTAAGTGATATAATCCTTTCCTATTTTAGCACTTTCTTCTATTTCAAGGCCTCATGTCATTGTTCTGTTTCCCATTTCTACATATTCTGGTTTTCCCTCAGACTTTGTCATGAAATTACAAAGTAATCAGGTTCTTAAAGAAAATCTTTGGGTTTTGTCGTCTTTTCTGAATTTCAGTGAACTGTTCATCCTTCTGAATTCCGTGTGTTCTCTACTCTCCCACACTTTTCTGTATAGATGAACTTGCACTGTGCATTTTGGTATTCTCTGGCATTGTTTTATTGTTGTCTTGTCCAAGTCTTGTCCACCAGCTATAAAGACCTATATGAGATAGTAACAAACTTTCCTTCTGAAAACTCTTCACTCAGAGTAGAACAGTGGACTTTCAGGGAAAAAAGGGAATTAGTATGGAGAATACATGTACCTCAGTTGTACATAATGCTCCCATAGAGGAAGAACTAGTTCAGATATTATAAATTTGTATTTTAAAGAAAAGTTTTTAAATATAAAAAAATACTGGTTCTAGTGTGCAAAAAGAAAAGCTGCAATTTTAGATTTCCATGCCTAAGAACAGACACTAAGAGATATTAAAAATGAACAAAATGATATTATCATCCTACATATGAGTACATGAATCCAGCAAAATAAAGGAGTTGTCTGTTACCAGGCGAGTCTTTTTAACTACCTGGTAAATATGAATAAGTTAGTTTTAGAAAAACTTAAGAAAATAGCAAAATAAATCTCAGACTTTGGTGACTTTATTTCTGCTTGTTTCACTATATGTAACATGATGCTCCCTGGCACAGAAACTATGGAATATTTTGTTATTTTCCCCTTTAACATGAATCACTCTACTAAATACACATCTGACGACCTCTCATGAAAGACTAACTTCCTTCTGGTTTTTAGAGGCAATCTAAACATATAAGTGTTGGTTTCACAAACTTTCATTTCTCTCTTAGGTCACTCTATAAAAATACAGGGGGAGAAGAGGTATAATGTCTACTGTAGAAAGAGTCCATTGATTTCAGGTGCCTGGCTGAGTTTTCAGAATACTTTGCTCTACACACACTCCATGCAACAATGAAATTCATTGCATGCTTCAGAGGTCAGACATTCCAGAGAGGTACCCATATAATGATGAATTGGTAATTAGCAAGTAAGACTGCAATGTGTGCTTTTAGCTGCTCAGCACCACACGGGAGTCACACAAGGGAGCTCTGGCACTGTACTGAGCTGTGCTACTTCCTACCATTCCATTTGCCATGCTCTTCCTTCTCTGCAAAACTAAGACGGGCTAGAAGGGAGGTGCTGTTTAAAAAGCTAAAGTCCTTCTACTGTTCAGATGTGACTCATCAGTACAGCAGAGATGAACATAAGATAGAAGTTCAGTGGAAAAGAGAGCATTTTACCATCTAACTTAAGATTGTAGGTTATCTGTCTCCAAGACAAGGTCTGCAAGCAGCTCTATGAACAGCTGAATGTGCTGAATTGCTCTCAAAATGCTATGAAGAGGAATCTGCACAAAGATCAGATCCTTCTGAGAATTCAATACTCCAAAACTATTTAAACTGCACTGCCAAAATACTGCTCTAGCCTTTGTGCTCTAATTCATGACACCCAACACATATCCTTTAGTTTACGATGCAGAAACATTGGTGGGCTGTAAATCAGTTCTCACTTTAATTTTTAGATTATTTGAATTGAAAAAACATACATCGAGTAATAACTATGTTGTAAGAGTGACAGACTTGGTGAAATGGTATGTAATCCTGATACAATCAGTTTGATTTAGGGAGACCTAGACTTAAATAGTGTGGAGTGGACATGAGCTAGCCTGCAACACAACCTCAGAGAACAGTCCCTGCTCAGCTGATCCCTGTTTCACAGAACCACCACAACTACAGAAAACAATGTAAGATTTCATAGCAATCATTAATTCTGTCATGTCCTCACTTCTAAATACTTGGATATTTAATGCTCTTTTAAGAACAGCTCTTTAAGTGTAACATACACCTTGACAAAAAGACATAACATTAATATTCAGATGTTAAATATGTTAATTAGAATTTAGATTTGCCTACAGCTCTGACATAAAGCCTGCGCTTTGATATAAAAATATATCTGGCTCTACATCATCTAGAGCTTTCATGAATCAAGATGAGCTACCATATGATCAAACCTTGATCAGTCCTTACACTACAGGTGGGATACACCAACTACAGTAAGAGGCAGGAAAATGCTGATGGCTTTAACTTGTTCACAGTCTGCCCCAGAGTGTCTATGTAATTATTTTATACCTCATAAATAAAAAAGTAATTTCCACACCAGTATTTCTCACACATGCTTATTGTCCTTTTTTGACTTTCAGTGAGAAATTAACTGTTTAATATTTTGTTATCCTTTGATGTAGAGCAAAATGCCTCTTCTAAAGACAGAGTTCAAGTACACAGAACTTCAATAACAGACTTCATAATGAAACCTATAGAAAACAAAGCCATGCAGTTGTTTAATTTCTAAGTTCTCTCAACAATGCATATTTATATTAACCAAATTTTCCACCTGCAGTCTCTGTCTCTACAACCTTTGCCTCCCTTTTTCCCTGACTCAGCTCCTTTTTAGAATTGTGTCTTCTTTTGGCACATGCTGAAAGGTGTTTCATAAACTGTGAGGGAATAGCAGGTACCCATATGGAGAAAGTAGATACAGTTTTTAACATGAATTATAGTGACAACAAAATATTTATTCCTTGAGCACACAGCTCACTGAAGATAAGTGACCATAGTATATTCTCATATTAAGTTGAAAGAAAGGAGAGGAAAGCGCCTGGTTTAGCCACGATAAGCTACTGAAGAAAATATTTCCCAAAAAGAGGTTTCAAATGAACATAAGTATGTAGTTTTCAGGGATTCACTAATCTTCCCTTGGAAGTTAATCAATTAAGTTAAATGTTTTATCCTAGACAGGTGCCTACTCCTTCAGAGCCCATTACTTTTTCCATTGTATATTGTCAAATCCATGAAATGACAATGATCTGTATGACAGAAGATCCAGGGCTAAAATCTTACATTTACCTAAATCAGTGGGAATTTTCCCATGACTTCAAAAAGATCATTAACTCATTGCCATCATAAAAATAGGATTGGGCAGTACTTTTAAAGTTCGTGGAATAATCTTTCGCTATGAGCTACGCACTTCTTCTCTTTATACATCTTTAAAATCTTCCTTTTCCTACCAGACTCACCATTACTAAAATAGTAGTTTAAGAAGTAATCTGTCACACAGGAATCCAACAAATGAATAATAAAAATATTGGAGAAAGTTGGCACCTTCCTCTATTTTGTTTCAAGACTTTCCCTATTTAGCTGCACAGAAGAGAATTTGTGCTGTCCTTTGTGTATTACATATGACTAGGCAAATAGCTGTATTTAAACAGCAAACAGCCACAGCAGGTTCCAGCAGAAAGAAGAGTCAAAAGGTTCTAAACATTGATACCTCCAGTAGCCAGGAAAAAAACAAGGTGGGGATGACAAATATCTTTTTTAAAGAAATGGTGTCGTCTTCTTTCTATGGACAGTGCACAGTGTAATAGAAAACTGAAATTCTAAGGTGGATTTCAAGCACTCTCCCACATCTTCTGAAACCAAGGTATGCTGGGGAGAAGACGCATTCCATCTCCAGAGAGAAGAAAGATACTGTTCATACAGCACTTCTACTCACCAGTCCTTGCAGCAGCAATGGTGTTGGCTTTGAAGGAAGCCAACTGTCCTGCTCTCCCAGCCAGAGGTAAAGAATTGCATTGGTGGCCACTAGAGGGAGGATTAGGAATATAGTAAATTGTGGGCAAAACGCACCCATGATGAATCACATGGGACAACCCACAAATCCCCCACTGTTGCCAAAGGGCAACAATTCTCAGATACTGCTATGAGCTGGGTAGTAGTTATCATCTGCTACAGAGGAACTGCCAGTACGCATCCTAAGCTTTGGTGGCCAGAGGATAGGAGGGCAGATTAGAATCACGTGAAGCACACCTACAGACACATAAAGAAAGACAAATCCCTTTATTTACAGTTGTGTTATTTGCTTTCTGGTTTTAAATCTCCTTACTTAAAACTTCTGATGTCCTTCATCAAGAAAGTTCCTACAAAAAGGAAATATGCCAGCTTCAGGAGGATCTCAGAAGAAGCATCAGCAGACAGACACACGATATTGATACACACTATTTAACAAAAACACTCAAACATATTAGACGTTATTGAAAATAACAAAATCTGTTGTGATAAATGTTCTTTCACTAAATTAAGGTTTGAAGCACATCTGAAAGAAATGTTTTCAATTAGTTATCTAGGTAACAATGTAGTAAACTGTATCTTGCAATTCAGTTTACCCTGGAGCTTGACCACCTGGTATCTTACCTCCAGCACAAGTGGCAGAACATTCTGACCAAGGCAGATGATTCCATGCAAAGCCAACTTCATTGTCTCCACTGCCAGTGCGAGAGATGGGAACATTGAATTTATATCTTATACCCAAATTTTGTTCCTGTAGCAGAATCTGTAGTTGAAAACAGCTGGTTATACCATTAAAACAGGCAAGCAGAGGGGAACTACAGTGACATTTAATTTAGGTATGTGTTATGTCCTGTGGAAGGGAAAAAAAGTAGTAAAGACATAGTAGTTTGTTCAGGTATTCCCAAAAGAATGTGGACTTTTAAAACACATACAAAAGTATTGCTGTCTAAGGCAAATTTTGTCTTTTTGTCTTCACCCCCCTTAACATAACTTCGTAATTCTATTAAATACTTATTTTATTGTTTTAAAAACCCATTTTTAATAAAATTACTCTCTTAATGGAAATTAATTTGATAGCTGAATAATTATGTGAAGTCAAAAGTTGGTTAAGGACATCACTGTGCAAACATACAGCATTCCTCACTGAAATCTTGTGAGGAGCTACTAACAGTAGTTATGAACCTAGCTCTGCCCTTGTCTGCACTTCTTTTGACTACAATAACAGTAATAATACTAACAGTAACAGACTGTTGCTGAAATAATTGTTTTCCCCTAATGCAACAGCCAACAGCACAGCTTGGTGGAATCATGAGTGATTCTTTTAAAGGAACATCAAAACTCTCACTGCAGCCATGTCCCTGCAGGTGATATAGAATTGCAACAATCACCATGAGTTTTTGTCTGCCCTCACATTTGAACTCCAATTCCACACACCACCTGTCCAACACTAGCCTCTGACTATCAAACATCTTTCTGTTGCTAATAATATATATCATGTCAGAGGCAGTAATCTGACATGTCTTTGAACTTCTTCTCACCCCTTCTATCTTCCATGATATTTTGCTGGGGCATATTTGCCTATCTGCGTTGGACGAAAGAGCAGAGAACTTTCAGTAAGAAATTTAGTGACACTGACTGAGTGAGAATGAGGACTACAGTCATCGTGTAATGCATTCTGTATGGACTCTCCAACTTATCCGCAGCTACAGCAGGAAAACCAGGGTTCAGGTGTTTGAAAATGCTACCTAAAACGTGAATAACCAGGCAACAAGCATTCTATATATAAAAATAGCCCATGTGGCTCAAGAATCCCTGAACTGCAAATCTAGAAGCTCAAAGAATATACTGGGCAAGTATCACCTTGTTCTTATATTCAACACAGTAGCAAAACAGTAGGTCTACTATGGCCTGCTGTCAGAGACAGGGTATCAGGACTCTGGTCACATCTTCTGTTACATTCTTATACTTCGTAGAATCTGTTCAGAGCAATGTATGTCACAGTAACACACTTTAACACGGGTCAAATCATGATACTTTTTGTGCTATGAGTGTGGTTCACACTCAGACCAGGCTTAAAACCACTGACATCTACATGCTATATCTCAACACTTCCATCTATCAGCATTATGCAGAGACACACTATATGCCCCATTTACAATGTTGGCTACCATTTTCTGAACGACACTTGACAGAGAAGGGGAGTTTTCTGTGAGATATCCTGGGGATTTTCTGATGTCTTTCATCAACTTTTTTCATCACAATGTTTGCCAGTCAGTTTTGAAAGGTAGGAAAGCTGCATTAAAACACAAATGCAAAGTCCCAGCTAGGTGAGTTGTATACTCTTTAAGAAAACATTTTATTCACGGTCTTGTCTTTTCTCATAACACAAATAGATATTTCAAATATCAGAAACATGTTAATTATAACTTTACCATGACTATGAGATTTTCTGAAGTAGGGCCCAGTGCTTCCAATGACTCTGGTTCATCTGTTGGCCTCTTGTAATGGAAAGCTGTTCCAGCAACATCAAACTTTCTTGGCCAGTCAATAGTCCAGGCACCATTAATATAGTAGTCATCCTCTTCAGATTTTAAAGCTTAAAAAAAAATACAAGCCACCTAAAAATTGGAAGCAGCATTTATAATGGAGAAGCCATTTCAAATTAATCTACTAATCTGTTAGAACTATGTGAGCTTAGCTCAACATCACTATTTTTTCAAGCAATATAAAACCTCTTCTTCAGTCTTGGTCAAAATATCCCTCATGCAGTTTGACAATACTGCCCCTGCAATAACCTCCAATGTGCAGGTATATTTTGCAGATTTAAAGATACAGGTGCTATATGGAACAAAACAGAATGCTTAAAGTGTAAGTCCAAGACATTTCTACTACAAACCCAAATACTAGATACTTAAATACTATAAAATGTTGTATTATCCCTAATTTTCAGCCTTAAACCACAAAAATACTGTAGATAAAACATTAATTCTTTAGCTAACCAATCAATTAGGCTGGACAAGCACATACTATTCAGGGATCTATGTTTGATATTTTATTAATAATATTAGATTAAGTTTCTAAATGTGAAAATAACTTTGTATCTTAAGGTGACTGTTCTGTTAATTAGATATTGACTTCTTGACTTAAGGTGAAGATTATCAAGTTATTCAGTATTCATATTTACTTTAAATAAAACATGTTCTTCAAGGCAAAATTATGGTTGGAAATATAAGATAAAGCAGCCATGTCATGTTCTGTTGAAACAAATAACTGACTTTACTACGAAGGGAACAAACATCACAATCATAGGGAATAAAACAACTTATGGTCAAGCTTTTTTCTCAACTACATCTGTATGAACAGATGGTTTATCTTAAACAGTTAGGGAAAATGTCTTGCTGCTCAAATTTTTTAAAACAGATCAGAGAGCATTTATATGAACAGGAGATAGCTGGAGAGTCAGTAATTTTCTGTTGGTGACAGCCATATTCAGCAGGGATTAATAACCATTTCCATCAGTAACATAAGGTCTGAAAAGTAATGTCTTTCCATAGTATGAATTTTATTTCACTGACTTCCCTGGGTTTACTTTGGAAACAGTCATGTGCTTTGGGTGAAGAAACTAGTTCTGACACATCCACTTATCTTGAACTCTCAAAGTAATCAGATTTCTTATTGTCTGTATAGGTTTTGTAGTACAAGGAAGACATAGTGAAAAAAATGGATATAGGAAAACAAGACAAATTGCAGTCATTACTGTACCAAAGAAAGGAACAGTACTTCACTATTTTTATGTGGGTATATGAAATAACTGTTACAGCTGAACATCAGCATTTTGTTTTATTAGTGGTCCTGTTTCCACGTGGCCAAAATTTCTATCCAACCTGCTTTTACAAAATCTAGCTTAATTAAAAGGTCACAGGGTCTCCCAAAAGTACCAGGACATATTAAAGTCTCTCTTACTGTGCCACTCAATCCCAAACATTTTCTTGTCAGCATGTCTAATATCTACTAAGAGCAAATAACAAAGTGAATTATTTCATTATATTATTTGAGGCATACAAACAACAGTGAGATATATAAATAAACACAAGACAACATTCTATTTTTACATACTTAATAATTCTGAAATTATATGCTGTCAGTTATATGTATGTTATTTACACTTAAACCAATGAATACCCAGAAGCAAGGAAGTTCCTTTTTCACTTCTCTGACTGCCAAAGAAAAGTGTATTTGCATTCTGTAAACAGATTTACCTAATGTCAGTTGTTACACATAGGTGAAGGCCACACCATTGTGAATAGGATTCCAATAATATAATTACATGACAACGGTGATGCAGTGGCATAATGCTATTAGCATATGAGACAGAATGAACAAGTTAATGTCCTAATTGAGTCCTTTATGAGAATATTAGAATGGAGGAAGCCCATAGAATCTTAGCACACAACACCCTGTTGCATAAGTGGAATATATGGGAAGACATCACCCCAGATCAAGCAATTTAAGGGAAGATAACAGCATTACTGAATACACACCTTTTCAGCAGCTCTGGAAATAGGTATTTTGTTGTTGCTGTGTTATTTTTTAGACAGATCAGTTTAAAATACCAAATTATTATTAGCCAGAGATGGGAAGAGAGGACAGGCGTTGACTGGGCTAACTGAATTGCCAGCTGTCTACCTGCAGCCTAAACTTGAGGTCATGGCTTGCAAAAGAATTGGATCTTAGTTTCTATGGAACCATGAGATGTTTGTTGCAAGTTAATTTGAAAGCCTGCTAACTGAAATTAACAAAGAAGTCAACATGACAGCTACAGAAGAACAGAGTTGTTTTTTCTTTTTTGTGTCTGTATACCCAAAAGGAAAAATTGATTTCTTAGACTGTGATCACATATTTGGCAGCACTACACATAAAATATAATAATAAGTGCAAATGGTTATTTTCAGCTGAGTCAGTTCTCTAATCTGATTCATGGTGTGGCCACACAAGCAGTTGTCCTGGAACAGAAGCAACTCATAAAGACGGGGAAGTAGCTGTGAAGTGGACACTGCCACTAAAGAAATATCCATAAAATATCCTTGAGGTATTTATTTTAACATAATACAGTGATTTTTAACTACCACTGTGCTTGTATCATTCTTTTAAGGGAGCAGACAAATTAGAAGCCTTCCTTTTCCCCAAAATAGGTAATACTAAACCAGGATCTGGTCCACACTTGCAAAATAAAACATCCCATCACAAAATTAAATGGTCTCTGCGACTTAGTAAGATTATCTTTCATTAGGTTATAGTGGCACCTTTGAAAGTTGGAAACACAACAAAACTAGTGAAGGAGAAGAATCCCCCATTTGTGTAGTCAGGGCTTCTGTGACATGAGGTAAGGCTGTGAAGGGAGAGCCTGAAACTGAGGAAACCCCTTGAAATCGTGACAAGCACATAAAAAAGTGTGTATATACCACTTCAGATTTCTAGATCTGTGGACAGATTGAATAACAATGAAGTTGCCTGTATTTCTTATTTAAGAAAAAAAAAAATTACGTTTTTCATTCATTTTATAGAGATGGTGCCAATCTAAATGCTTTTCCAGACCCATTATCTGCTGAATTACAGAAGGGTGGAGGCAGGAAGAAAGAAAAGTAGGCATCCAACAACAACAGGTATCATTGTTATCAGTAGAATCAATTTAGGACTAAATGTATGTAGGAGGATAATTGCCCTTCTAACTCACACAGGCATCAATCCTTTCCAACGTGTTAGTATTATATATACATACATATATATTGACTACATGGAGTACATACTGACAAAAGTAGCCTCATCAGCTGCTCTTCAGCCTAAACAGGTTATAGCTTTTGGTTGTGCTAATCTGTTAAATTTGTTGTACAATTAATCATCTCTCGTATCTATTTTTTACTAGGAAATGGGTGTTATTGCACTACTTTGAGCTGACCTATACATAAATCAGGGTACAGAGACTTTCAGAAATGCATGTCCTGAGTTCAACAAAGACAGATTTGTACATATCAGTACTAAAAGCAAAACAAATCAAAACAAAAAACGGAAAGCAAATTTAGCTGTCCTTAAACAAAGGAATAATATGGGAGTTTTAATTTAATTCTGTGATTTACAACAGGCTTCCTGAATGAGCTTAGTTAAGCACCTAGTTTTTCTGCACCTCATTTGCCTTATCTATAGAACAAGGACAGCATCTCGGCCATACAACATAGCAACACAGAAATACTGTGCAATTAATACATTAAATAGCCTGAAGATATGGAGACAGTATTGTTAGCATTTAAGTAACTTAGTAACTATGGCTGTTGATGAATAATCATTCCAAGAATAAAATTGTGGTTTAGAAAGTTTATAATCCCCCAAGATCAGAGACTTCCCAGATGGAAGACGTTACCTCAGAGTGGGACAGTAGATCATTTGAGTGTTCCTCATCCACTTCAGCTCAAGCCTGACACCATAACTATAGCAATGCATTTCATCAGCTCCACTGAAGAGAATACATCCTAACCAACTACTGCAACTGTCTGATCACAACCTAATATTAACAGCTAATGATTTCCTCTGTTGCTTCTACTACGTGTATGGTTTGGCCAAACCAGAAAATGTACCTTCAAATCACATTAACTTAAAAACAGTCTGCTATTAAAACTATGTTCTTACCAATATAGTTCTTTGACATTGCCATTTCTCTTATTTCAATGTGCACAGAACCTCTCGGAATTTGAACCACTTCCATATAGCCTAGAGGACAAAGGTAAATTTTATTTGTTGTTGTTTACATTAATCAATATTAGTCATGAAATGAATCATTACTAAATTATTTCTACCAAAAAATTAATATGAGATATAGGTTTCAAATGTAGTTGAACATTTTCTTTCATGTAATATAAAGGAAAACTCTTTAAATTTCATACAAAAATTTGAAAGTGAGAGCAAGGACTTACCATGTACTCAGGAATTCCTTTTTTTAAGTACTAATAAAGTCTTTCCAACAGTGTATCACAAGTAATTAACATATAAAATGACCATAGAATCGTCATATAATTCAGGTTAGAGTGGACATTGGAGAGTCATTTAGTCCAACTTCTGCAACAAGCAGGATGAACTAAGAGACCAGACCCAGTTACTCAGCATTTTATCTTGCTGGGTCATCAAAAACTCTGAAGGTGGAACTGTAACACCATTCTGGGCAATGTGATCCACTGCTTGATTGTCTTCCTGGGGAAAAAGCTTTCCTTCCATTCAGTCAGCACCTGTCTTGTTTCCACTCATAGCCATTGTCTCTTCTCCCACCATGTACCCACCACTGTGAAAAGTCTGGCTCTGACTTCTCCATAAACTCCTCATAGATATTGGAAGGCCAATACCATCTAGGTCCCCACAAATATCCTCTTCTTCAGGCTAAATAAGCCCAGTTCTCTCAGCCTTTCCTCATGGAGGTGCAAGCACTCCAGATGCCAATCATCTCTGTGGTCCCTCACTGATCCAATGCAACAATCCTTTTCCTGTATTTGGGAGCCCAAAACTGATAGCACTAAGACTGCAAAAATAATATTGTCTTTTTTGAGCTCTGATTCAAATAATTGCCCATACACATTTTCTGAGCTCTTAAAAAGATGAACTTAAAGAGACATTTCTGGATTCTTTCTATTCTAAAATTTCACGTATGACTAAATATCAGATTCTACCATACACATTAAAATCATACACAACATTACTCATAAAGTGCATTAAACACAAAGTATTCAGTAATGAAACTTGTTGTATTTGACATAAATCCAAACTAATACAGAAAAAGTAAACAATGAGGGAAAAGGAGTCAAAGTGAATGATCAGCAGCGATGCCATGCTGGAAATCAATGCAACACTGTTATTTGCTAACCAGTCATCTAAATGTATTGTGAAATAGAATGGACATATATGTGCATACCTCCTCTGGGCAATGAATCATTGAAGAAACCTTCAATGGCTTCACATGTACTCCCATCTCCCCCACAAACACGGCATCTATCTTCCTTAGCATCAGACCCCAAAATATTGTCACAACCTACATGCTGAGAACAGATAGGAACAAATATTTTAACATGATTATGGTTTCTTGCATCACTATCTACATAATTTTTTGGAAGTGTTTCTCTCAAGTCTGAAATATTCAGTTCTTTTTATCTACTCCATTTTTGATAGTTGTTACCATTAAGTGGGCTTTCCCTTACCAAATCAAGAAATTTTAAAAGGAGAACAATCCACATCTTGTGTTGTTACCAAATCTTGATTAATAAGTACTTTATATTTCTGCTGTGACTTTTAGGAAGGGATCTCACAGTGGTTTACAAACAATGTAGTTACTAAAGTTATCAATAAATTCTTAGTAATGGTTTTATTTGATACCACAACAGCTAACTGTGTTCTGTCTATTGTTTCGGTAAGGTAAACTTTTGCCATGTGTTACTTAAACATCTACGCAGCATACATAGTATTATTGTTCCCAAAACCATTTACAGCTTCATAGACCATATTTCCACATCCTCCAGGCAAAACCTGCAATTATTTTTGTAAGTTTGAATGTAATGTGTAAATGACTTCACGGTAAGAATGAATACAGAATGAAACTTAGTGAAAGGCTGAATTACATGCTATATAAGATACGATTCAAAAGCCTTTGGAAAAAAAGAGTTGCCTATAATTGATCATAAAAAGTACATTACATTTCTGATTATCCACTTGAGAAACATAAGTACAGTGAACAATTACTGATTGCTCATAACTTATTGACTCAACTCCATTACAAAGCTAATGAAAACAGAGGCAACTGGATCCTTATAAAAAAGAGAATGAAAAAGTAGGATGATAACAGAATGAATACTGCAGCTTGCCAGTCTTTTCCAGGATTTATACAAAAAAAAGGATGTAGGTACACAACTATGTTTACTGTCTAGCAATATTATCTACCATCTTGCAAACAGGTAATATATAGGTCATAAGTTAACATACATAAAATAATTGACAAAATAGTATTATTCTAAACATTTACACTTTGACTTTCTGATTGACCAAGAAGACAGAGGCTCAATTTTATTACATAGCTCTTATCCACTTGAGATTTAGTCTTAGTTCGAAAATATTTCTCAAAATTATTACAATCTTCTGTATAAAGTACACCAGAATTCCATAGGTTATTTCTTGAGCCTTTTTTCTTTTTTTTTTGTTAGTTTACTAATACATGGCAAATGCTTTTGTTCTCATTATGTTATTCAATAAACATACATCTTCAGTCCTCCATTTACCAAATAATTGGGCATCAGGTTAAGCTTTAGTTATGTTAGTGGTTTCAGTGAAATCAAATAACTTTTAGAGTCACCAGAACCATTCAGAGTTCTAGACTTAAGTGAAGCAGTGAGATGTGTATAACCAAAAATATGGCACAGATCTCCAACTCTATTCAAATTCATGGAATGCAGTTCTACAGGAAACTTTAAAAACAATCAAATTTTAAGTAAACGACAAATACTTGCATCTTCATACACACTTTCCTAGAACTACAGAGCAATAGTGGCAACTTTTTGTTTCAATTATATTAACAGCAGAATTATTTGAAACTAGATGAACTAATTAGAGACAATCAGATTTATACATTCACATTTTCTGCCTTTCAGCCAGTGTTGTTCTACTGCCCTTTCCACTGATTCAACAGAAACCATAAAGCAAGAAAAAGAAGGTAAAAGGAAGGATTCTACGAATGTCTATGAGAAGCTACTGAAATTCAAATTATTTGTCTAATTTATGCAAATATCTATTCTATATTTTAGTCTCAATCTTACTTTTTCAGTAACAACTTGACCTGTCAAAACTCCTGTTTCATAGAAGTAAAAAACAAGTACTGTAATTAAATATAGGAGGCAGTAGACACAGCAATGTAATCTATAAGCACTTATAAAACATTTGTAACCTTGCATTCTCCATTGATACAGATATCCAGTGAATCAGCATTGCACTGAGTCCCATCTATTACTGCAGGAGCACGTTCAGTGTAAAAATTATAACCTTCAGCCAAGCAGTTTAAAGCACATGGTTTAACCCCACCTGAATAACAAAAACAAACGAAAAAAACTCAACATAAGTCTTGAAAAGTTTACAATTAGTTAAAAAAATATATGCACAAACAGATCCGAAATTGATAATCTTATCTCATACCTGACACATATAATGTATACACTTTATTTAACTTCCCTTTATTGATTTCTCTACTTGACTCTTCTTTCTTGCAAAAAAGATTATTTCGCATAGTAAGGTATGGCAAGGTTGGCTCGCTCCATAACGATTCCATTATGTTAATACAATCCTAATGATTATTGAACAATTTAAAACAATAAGGATACCGCTTCACCATTTGAAAAACAAGAATAACAGAATAATGTAGAGCTAGAAGTATATCAGGGTAAATTTCAAAAACACTATCAGACTATTTCAGTGAGGAATTTAGTCCTATTGAATTGCACTACAGCTCAGAGCACATGCTCACAATGATCCTTACTCCCTCAGGGTTTAGAACAAGAAAAAAAAAAACGTAATAATAAAGGGGCAGCTTTCGAACTTCAAACAATAGATACATAACTAAACTTGACTAAACAGTCTCAAAAATCAATTACAGCCCTCTTCCCTGCTGCAAAATACCGTTTTGTTTTGCAGTGCAATTATTTATTATTCAGTTATTGAAGTAGTCTTTAAAGACTCTTCTAAATGCTTTTACCTCTTTCTCCTTTTTCTACTATTATGACCTTAACAAAGGAAAACATTGTTAGATTTTTTTATACTGAAATCATCACTGCAGTATGAAAGACACTTAGAGATCACCTATGTAATCTCTACTTCCACTGCAGCTGCAGGTGGAGAAAGGTTCTTTATTTTTAAAGTGGACTCCCTACAGCAATGCTCACCCCACCTTCACAGTAACACAAAACTCTATCAGAATAGAGATGGTTCTCCTAAAACATTTCCAGCAATTGACAAAAGTGCAAGCTTAGCAAACTTGGCTCATTACATTTTAATCAAAACATTATAGTTACAAACATTATTCTTTATATAACACGTTTATAATTTTGAAGACTTCACATATGATAACAGTTTTGCAAAGCTAACCATTACCTCCAGTGTAGGGCTTCCAGTTATAATACTTTCCCCGGAAAGGCATATTGTCAAAGTCCGCACATTGCTTTTCTCTAAAATCACGGGATCCTGAAGGACATGGCTAAAATAACAAAGACAAAAACAAACAAAAAATCCAAGCAAACAAAAAAGGTTATTTTCTTCCAAGTATCAACATAAAAGGAAATGCTTATATTTTTATACTGCAGACATAATCATGCAAGAGACTAGGAGGTGGTTCCCAGCTTTAGCTCATGGTTCTGATCCTGAAACTTGATTTATTGCTTTACAGTTGAAAACTCTACTTTGCATACTTAGGCTGGCATGAAGTAACTGAACAGTTTCCATACCACTGGACAATGAGAATCATGTAAACTATGCTTCATGATCAATCCATCTGCTACATCCTTACAAACACACATTAAAAACAGTTGAAAAAAATCAAAAAATACTTTTAGGCTCAGCGTACTGAGACGTGTTATTAAATCATTAAGAAAAAAAGTTAAGACACTTTCTAGAGAGCTATATAATCTCTGCTTATTGTAGCCTTGCAAAAGGATTGTGCTAAGATTGAGAATGGGAATAGATATCATGTTTGACTCGGATTTTTTACAGTCTCTGAGCACAGAGAAATAAAGTCTGCCTTCATTTAAATTTTCATTTTTTGCATTACCAATTACAGAACTGCAAAATATCTTTTTTACTTGGAATAAGGGTAGATGTGAGATTCATCTTGGAAGGAATTGTAGAAGAAAGAGGATTCTTTGCTATTTCTCATATTTTTCATCAGCAGGCTCAAACTAATAAAGACTACTATCTTGAATACAGTCAGAATTTAGATAGCACATTAAACATTGTTATCAATATTTTAAGAACCTGCTGAAATTGCAAGCTTCATCACGCAAAGTATTTGAAATACAGATTAAAATAATTTGTATACTGAAAGAGGAAAAAAAAAAATGTTTGCCAGGAATTACAGGTGTTAATAAATATTACTATTTTATGAGCAAGAGTTAATTTATGGCAGCTTTATTTGTCTTACTATATATCTGAGCACTGGTCAGGAATCTGAAACGCTTTCAAGTGAGAGGGTCGTTATAAACATGGATGATAAAAATGTACTGCACAATGAAAATATTAATAGAGAAATTATGATTCTCAGTATATATTATTCAAGCTCCTGTAACAGACAGTCCATTTTAATTTCATTCTGAAACTGCAATTTTTTTTCTGCAATTTTGAAGCTGTTGTGATATACGTGAAAATAGTGGACACAAGACTGTATTTAAATTTTGAACTTTCTTCATAAATCATTCTATTATGTTCTTCTAATTAAAGATAACTTTTTAAATATAATACATTTACTGGTAAAAAAAAAAAAAAAGTAGTGTTACTGGTTTGATTCAATAATCCTTCAGATCTTAACAGTGAGAATACAAAATAACTGTATGTAAATAAAATAAGAGGAATTTTATTCATTTTTTTAATAGTAACACAAATTAAATTTGCCTCTTTGCATCATATTCTCCAAGCAGTAGAATGACCAGCCTTGATCTACTTCAGCACTTAAGTCTGAACCTCTCTGATACTGGCCACTATACCCTATTCTTCAGTCTCACTTGCTTGGGTACTAATTCATGGCTGCTCTTTTAGCTGCATCAATTTCCCGTTAAAAGTTAATTGAATCACCCTATTCTCTCCCCATCCATCCCATCCATAAAATCCTTTTTCTAAATAGTTATACTAGGACAAAACAATAAAACAAGATGACTAGTAAAGAAGGATTAAGGCTCCTATATTTACAGTCTTAAAAAAAATTCTTGCAATCTGATCTTTGAGATATAGTCTTCGTTCTCTTGTTTGATGCTGACCTTGGGTATATTTTGAGGCAACAATATAACTTCATAGGCGATCTTGATGATGGTAAAGAGTATACCCTCAACAAATTTGCTGATAACACAAAACAGGAAGGAGTAGTTGATACACCAGAGGGTTGTATCTCATCCTGAGGGACTTCAATCGGCTGGAAAAACAGGCCCCCAGAACCTCATTAAGTTCATCAAGTAGAGGTGCGAAGTCCCGCACCTGGGGAGGAACAGCCCCCATGGACCAGTACATACATGCTAGGGGTAACCAGCTGGAAAGCAGCTTCGCAGAAAAGGTCCTAGAGTCCCTGGTGGACACCAGGTTGAACATCAGCCAGAAATATGCTCTTGTGGAAAAGAAAGTTAATGGTATCCTAACTGCATTAGGAGTGTCAACAGCAGGTCTGGTGGGGTGATCCTTCCCCTCTACTCAGCACTGGTGAGGTCAAACCAACATTTTTGGGCTCCTCAGTACAAGAGAGACATGACCATGCTAGAGAGAGTCCAATGAAGGGCCACAAAGAGCCTGGATCACCTCTCATAGGAGGAAAAGCTGAGAGAGCTGGGACTGCTCAGCCTGAAGAAGAGAAGGCTTAGGGCGATCTCATCGATATGTACAAATATTTGAAGGGAGAGTGTAAAGCAGATGGAGTCAGGCTCTTTCCAGTGGTGCCCAATGATGAGACTGGAGGCAATGGGCACAAATGGAAACACAGGAGTTTCCTCCTGAACATCAGGAAGCATTTTTTTACTGTGAGGGTGACTGAGCACTTGTACAGGGTGCCCAAAGAGGTGGTGAAATCTCCCTCCTTGGAGATATTCAAAACCTGTCCGGCCACAGTCCTGGGCAACAAATGTGAGCAAGAGGGGCTGTACAAGTTGATGTCCAGAGGTGCCCTCCTAAGCAAAATCAAGCTTTTCTTTCAGTCTACTAAATATCAATTCAGTTTCCACAACAATTTAAACTGCTGAAATCACTGTTTGTATCCTCTTTTCTTTTTGAATACAGGTCTGGTAGTCTGACAGAAAACCAATTACACATAGGTATCCATAGTCTGGAATCTCACTGCTGACAAGAACTGCAGGCAAGACTGCAAATACCTGGGAGCAGCTAAAGGAACTGTGGGAGCAAAGCTCCTCATACAATGTTCCTGCCTTCTTGATATTTTATCTGCCTTTCCTAGTCCAGCAAATTAAATTCTGGTTTCCGATAGTTCAAGTACTGTTAAATTAGTTCTACAAACTGATACACCAATTATACCAAAATTTTTACATATCCTGGTGTTTTTGGCTTAAAAAATGTAAATCCATCAATCCATAGGCAGATTTGGTGACCTTTGAATGATGTAATTTGACAGTTTAGTGGCTTCGTCCTCTCAGTGAATACTGACAAAGTCTGGCCCTTAGTCTTGGAATCTTGTTCTTTCTCCAAATCCTTAATTTGAATTCAGGTTTCAGGTGGATTCAATGAAGTTTTCAGGCAGTCCTTTTAAAGACTGCAATTACCAAATGGTAGCCTGAGACCTGCACCTTTATGTAATCTGAAGCAAAAATGCAACCTGTAGATTTGTTAATGTTGTACAATTTTCCTGTCTCTTTTAGTATCTCACCAACACCTGAGAGGAAGTATAAATAATGGCTATGACCTCAAGAAATGCATTAGAAATCGTAGGTATAGAAATGCAAAAACATTACTGAAAGGTAAGCAACAATTTGCACTTAGAATATTTGTACTCTTTGGCACTGTCTCTTCGTGTATGTGCTCTTCTCCCAAAGTAAATGTGCAATAATTGTTTCTCTTTACTGGGTAAGATATTTCACTTTTTTCATGCAGTTACAGTATATGGATAACTCCTGTCAAGCAACAGCCTGCTTGCATTTCCAAATATACTTTTAGGAGACTGCAAATCATGAGGCAGGAACCTAACAAATGTATGGGAACTTAAAATCGGGTCTGCAGAAGGTCCTGAGAATATGATGGCCAAATAATTGAAATTGAGTTTAAAAAAAACCATTGAGTTTAATAAGAACATTAAAAAAACAAAGACTGAAGCAAAATTACATTGTCTAAAGAGTGTTAATGAATCATGGCACTAATATTGACATGACATAAAAACATCTTTTCTCACAGAAATCTGTTTATCTTGGAGCTTGAAATCAGGCAGACTCCAGTAATTTAACTCATTGCATTTCCTATTAACAAATGGCTCTAATACATCTCACAGAAGATGAGAAAGAGCCAAAAGGGTGACAGTTGAAATTCAGGTATTGTTCCAAGATGTAGCTCCTCACATGAATGCATTTTAGAAAAACAAAAAAAAGAGGCTTGAAAATATTAAAATTATGAAAGCAAAAACAATATATGTGAATGTACGCATAACGCAAGGAACCAACAAAAACTCTTTGCTTACATTCTATTTAGAGAAAAGACTGAAGAACAATAATCTTTTTGAAGTATGCATACACACATACTTTTACATAGATAAACCATTCACAGAACTTGTAAGCAAAACATGTTTCTTATATATAAAAAATTTGGAGGATTTTACAGTTTTAGATGTGTATCAAATTTAGCTTCACATCCTACACATATTTTATATCAGACAGAGTTACTTTAACTGAGTCACTATGTGCTTTGCAATTCTATTAGCATTTGATTTTTTTTTTTTAATTAAAAAGACTTTGGTTGGAAAAATACATGTATTTTTTGTTAAAGATGGTGTGGCTGGTCACAGAAAATAAGCTTCTGATGAGCTTGTTCTTTCTGCCATCCTTCTGTTTCCAGAACTCATTAGCTAATGCTCTTTTCTGCTGATCTCAATGTTTCCATTAGCGATGCCTTTTGAATTAAGAAGCCATATACGGTTTTGGAAGTGTTTGAAGAGAAATAAGCCTAGTAGGAGTATGTGTGCTGTTTCCAAAGAATTAAAATGGTCAAAAGAAAGGGCAACAGAACTAACTCATCTATGAAAGAAAAATGAAGTCAAAATGAGGGGCTTTTTTGGTTTATGAATAGTAGGAGCTTTAGGGAGTGCTACATTGAAAATTACAGATGTGCAATGAATGTTGACACTGAAGAAAAAAAAAAACTTCAACAGAAAAGATGTACAAACAACACATTTTTCATAAAAACAATGACAGACTTGCATGTTCTTAACGCTTACATTAATCAAACATACTATTCCATTAAAAATGTCAAGCACTAAGGACTATCATAAATCTTGAAACAAAATTTACTAGTCTCAGCAATTCTTAGTTATGTAGAACCCTAAATATTACTATAAAAGAAGTAGACTACAATTGTCAAAACCATTAAGGCAGTAAATTTGAACTTCTACAAGTAACAATATGTTTATGCACTGGAAAACCTTACCCCTAAAATACACTGAAAAAATTATTCACAGTCAAACTGTAAGAATAGTATTTCCAAATTGCTTGGCCAAAGTCTGCAAGTCTTTTAAGACCTAGTCAATCAAATGCAAAGTTTCCTTTCCAATAGTTTATTTAAACTATTGATTGAAATCTAAGTATAGGTAGGGAGTGAACAGTTTAGAATAGAGGACTATAAATATAAAAGATTTTTACATATTGGAATAGTGGTTTGAAATTAAGCAATGGATGCAAATTGCTACACTTGAGTAGGAACAATCAAATGCACAAGAGTGAGCTAAGGGATGACTACCTAAACAGCAGCTTTTTAGAAAGGGATTTGGGCATTATGGAGAAACACTGACTAAATAAATACTGTCACTTCTGTAAGAAAAATGAACACACTACTAAAATTAATAAGTTGAATCCCATCACTAAAATGACTGGTGAGTTTGAGGTTACACTCGGCTCTTTCAGGCCTCAGCTAGAATCCTGGGCAGAGGTTTGGTCACCACACTTCAAGATAATGTGCACCACTGGGATCCCAGAGGCTATTAACAAAGAGACTGCCTAGTGCAAAGAAGACTAAGAATAGATATGATGGTAGCCTGCAAAAACAGGAGAGGCTCCTATGGAGGGAACACTATGAACTGTCTTCTTACTGGGGAAAGAGTTAAGTAAAGGTCTTAAAGGATGGGAAAACATACACTATCGTTTCTGAAAACAGTCCTTACTGTAAGGATATTGAAGAATCCTAGTGGTATCTCCTGCACTGGAGCTTATTTCAAAACAGGTCACCTTCCTAACCATCAGTTAGGAATCGTTTAACAACAGATGATTTTCCTTTAATCAAGGCAATAGCCTGAAGGCCTCTCTCAGATACCTTCTAGATGTTCCTTCTGTGACCCTATGAAGTTCCTCTCAGTATTAAACAAAGAGGGAATAAGGGAAGCAAAACCACCTAAGAATAAAACTATCTGAAAAGTGTCTGACAATAAGAAATAAAATATAAGAATAAAAAAATTTCTAGTGACATTTCAATGGTATAATTAGGTAGCGATATGATTGTTAATGATATTTTAAAAAATAATGTTGTATATTTGTGGGGGAGCAGGGTTATATATACTTTCTTGTGTACTAGTTAGTGTGGCAGATGCTAAAGAATATCTATTGGATATAAACATTTTAAGTAGGAATGCGTGGACAACTATCTCACAAGAGTCCTTGAAGAGTCAAGGGAGAAGGACACCAGTGTGCCAATATGAATTTTTTTAACAAATCTTAAACTGCATGTATAAACTGAAACAGTGCTAATGTAAAAAGGTCATTATTTGAAAAGGACAAATAGAATATTCTAGGATACAGTTTGCCTCATATCAATCCCAAATAAACAGAAAAGTTGTCAGAGACGTGACTGATACAGGTTTAAAAGAAATAGAAGTATATACAGATCAGTATTTTGTATAAGAATAGCTTTTATCAACTAAAATCTTTTACAATTCCTAGCTAAACTGAAAGGACAGTGGAATACAAAATATATTTTGAGTTTTATAAGGCACTTAACATAGTTGTACACAAAATCCTGACAAAAGAAAACCAGGAATAAACCTGTAGTAGTTTAGGAGAGCATAGATTCAATTTATTAAATATTGACTGGCAGTTTTCAATAGACATATTTGAATAAGGAATTACCACTTGGTGAATTCACAGGTGAATTTCCTATCAACTGTACAAATAAGAAACGCACTCAGTGCTACTCATCTTTTTGTTTGTGAATTTGAACTATGGAAAAATGCCTCATGAAGTCTTCCAATTACAAAAAAAAACATTTGAGTGAAATAAAGAGAGACACTAATGACAGCAGATAATCTGAAAAGCTGAGTCCATTCAAATGAAAACTGCACAAAGACAGCCAAGCGCAAAGATACACATCTACAGAAAAAAATAAGATAGCGTGGGTGATACACTCAACACCCACATGACAGATGGCCAAAGCTGCAGAATGGTGCAGTGTAATTTGGAAGGCTCTGTGACTGGAAAAGTTTTACAGCTCCTACTGGACAAGCAGCTCAGCTTCAGTTTGTCTTACAACACTGTGATCAAAAGGCCTAACACACTTCTTGGCTGTGTGAAGAGAGCAGCTGTGATTGGCAGTAAGAAAAGTAATTTTTAACTGAGAAACTTGTAATAATTCCTAATGATAATAGCCTCCACAGAGAAGTCTGCAGAGCTAATACTTATGATAATTAGTAACAATCATAAAACCAAGTCTTTTTCAAGGGATCAGAATATTAACTATTGTTTTTTTCCCTGAAATATATCAAAAGATAAACTGGTGAAATATCACCTTCAGGCACAGACTGTCCCACTGTTACAAACTTTCTTGATAAAAGAAGAAAACTAAGACAAATTTGAAGATAAAATAATATGAAAGCCTCTATGTTTGTAGTGTTACTGACTTAGAAACTTACTAGTGAAATTCTTTGTTGGTGCACATTTTTTTCTGGATCAATTTTTAACTTACTTGAATTTCTAATTTAGGTTCATAATTTGATTTTATACATACATAATCTGCCCCACCTCCTCAGTGGTAGCTCATTATTTGATGGACTCTAAAATAAAACAGCATGATCATTTTGGTAATACAAGAACCATCAAAATAGCAGGTTTAAAACACACCAAAAGAAATAACATTTTCACAGACTGTATAAGAGCATTGTATAACACATTAGTACTGGAAGTTATAGAGGTATAAAAAGGGTAGCAGTTTTAAAAAGCAGATTAATGGAGGATACTTCCATTTGTGATAGTTAATGTGGTACAAGTACAACATGGAGCTCAAGAAATCTTCAGACATTCATATTCTGGCAACTCATATGGTATATCCACAGAAAGGTTATGTGTTGGCTGCAAAAGTTTATAATTTCTCCTTGCACGCCTGTTATTGGCCACTGCTGGGCAGCAAGACCCTGGGCTAGAGAGACCTTTGGGCTGATGTGGAATGTTCCTTATTCACTTTTAACATGAATGCAGCATTCACAGCTTTTCTAAACTGGGAAAAAATGCGTCCATGGCTGCTAAAATGAACAACAGAAAGATTATTATACTGTTACAGTGGAAGAAAATTTACTTACATCAGTATTACAGGAGCGATACCGCTTCCTTTCTCCAAGACAGTATTTGCCTCCACCTGAAGGCCTGGAAAAACATGTTTTATATGTTAGTGTATGTATTAGTACAAACACAAGTTCCTGAGATATATAGCAATGCATCAGTATAAATACAAGTCCAAGAGATATATATTATATAATGTACAAATAAAATTAAAAGCACATGGAAGTTTTAAGTTGAAATTTTAAAAGATTTTGTTAATAAGAATTGTAGTATTCACTTGAATTAGAGCAGATACAAAACAATCATGGGTACTTTAAATCATCACTCATACAGTATTTATCTAGTTTGCAAAGATTCCAAGCACTACACTTTAACTGTATTTTGATCATTATAAAAGGGCATTGATTTTAATTATTTGCTTATTTTGTAAAACTAGCATGAGAAATGTGTAAACAATCTATACGATATTTTTTTTTATCTTCTCATATTACACTTGAAAATATAACAAAATGAAGAAACACTGCCTCTTAAATAGTAGAGCCAAAGGCTGCCTTTTCTATTTCAAGAATCTGATTCTGATTTAAATTAAGTAGTATTAAATCTGAGGAAACTCCAAGTAAGAAGGTTTCTATTAGTGTGAATAAGATATTGGCTCTTAAATTCTTGAACTGTTCAAGAACCTTATCTATTTTCCACAGAGGTCAAGTAATGAATTAAAATGAGTTAAATGGAAGATTAATCAGACACCACCTCTTTGGGTCATAACTAATAAGCAGAAAGGGGGAAAAAAAGGTATTTGTATTTGCTTTGTAATAAAGAAATAAAATAATAACTTACAATTATCTAAAAAGAAAATCAACACTACTTTTCACATTACAGATACTTAGCCAGGCAACGTTATCCTTAAACCTAAAGGATTTTTTTTCCCTAATGCAAATATACATCCCTCCTTGCATTTGCTTGCTGTACTGTTAAACATTTAAAATTTAATCACCTTTCAACATACCAACCAATATATACGGTGACAGGAGTAGTTAAAAAAATCTTAGGAAATTACTCATGCTCAAAACAAACATTTCACTAGCATTTTTACATATTGCTGTGAAAAAAATAAGAAATTTATTATTCTCTCAGTAATATAGTCTGAGATGTTATTGATGCATACGGATAATTTTTGCTTTTGAATCAATTCAGTGAGTAGTTCTATTTCCCAGATTTGATAGTTATTGCAAATTATAGTAGGTGAACAGACCACCTTAAGCAGCAGTAATGTGACATTATGGTGTCTGTCTTTCACAGTACAGTGGAAAACTGATGTACAGACTGGTGTGCAAAACATGGGCATAAGCAACAAAGAACCTAAGTGTACAGAGAGAAGATTAAAAAGGATTGACAAAAGCCACAGAAGAGATTTTCATTAAAGAATCACAGAAGCCTAATGTTTTCAAGAAAAAATGCTCTTAAAAACTAATATTGGTGATGGAAATAGTGATTAGGGAACATGACAAGAGCAAAGTATTGAGTAATAAAACTACTCTTTCACAAAGACCTATAGCTGTGACGAGGTAAACAGAACAGGGAAAACAGCAACAAAAAAAAGCAGGAAAAATAAAAACTCAGCAACAAATGTCAACAGAAATAAGTAAGCGGTCCTCATCTGAGAAGTGCTAGTGACAGACAGAGGAGTACTTACCTGACAGACCCTTTCTGGAACAGTGCTCAGCACACTGGAAAGCAGACAGATGACAGGACCAGTACAGATACACACAACAGACCAAGCGGTAATGGAGAAGCTGGCCCTTCTTGAGAGAGAGTAGTTGGACCAATAGGGAGTAGTGGCAAGGAGAGAATTCACTGAATTGTTTTAAGAGTCAGTGGGAACTCACAACTAAGTGTTCGACACAACAGCATGTAAAAGTATCATATGCAACATACTATTACTATGTTTTCTACGTAAGTAGCTGTATGCAAAAGCTTGGCAATACCATGTTGGGGTTTTTTAATAAGTTACTGGCAGCAGTTATTTTATATCCTAGGCAAGCATTAGAGTAATATGTCTTAAGAAAGGAAAGGAAAAAAAAAAAGTCTATCTAAGGTATAATGTATAATTTAAGTATATTTTGCATGAAGAGCGAGTTGCAGAAAGAAAACCATCCTGGTTACTGCTAAATATAAATCCAGCTATCTTTACAGTACACAAGACACTAAAAACGTCAGAAATATGTCTAGTGAACTTCTCCTGTTTAAGTGTTTCTGTCTGCTATTTTGAAGACAAATGTTGGCAAACTAGCAAAACATTTTAACAGATAACATGTGAAACCACAGTTTTGAATGATTTCCAAACGTCTTTTTGTTGGCTTCGGCTTACTTTAGCTACTTACGCTGGACTGTCACAGTGTCTTATAGATGAGGAAACTCCTCCCCCGCAGGTCCTGCTGCACTCTCCCCATATTGACCACGGACCCCAATCCCCATCTATGCTCTGGGGCCAAGTGCCAAAAGGTACGCACTCTCCCTGATAACACCACTGAAAGATTTCATAAAAAAACCACAAAATTAGCTTCCAGGCTGACAGAGTTATCAGGACAGAAAAATAAAAGGGTGAGGCAATGACCAATTATAGGCATTAGCATTCTCTGTATAGATAACAAGACTAATATTTTACTTCTTCTAGCCTTGTTTAGACATTGGTGAGGGTGTGTGTGATTTGTTAATTGTCTTCACTAAGTCCTGAATTATAGGTCCCTAACACATACCAGAAGTTAAAGCAAGCTTAAAACAAAGATTCTATTTTTTTGGTCATACATCCTCCTTGATGTTACACACTAAAGGAACTGCAAGTTGCTTATATTCTTTTAAACATTAAGATTCGTTTCTAAGATTAGTTCAGTAAAACACCCTCCACTTAGGATTCATGTAGAGTCTTCATCAAGCAAAATGAAAAATTCCCCCTGATAGTATTTCTTAGAATGCATTCTCTTAGATTTTAAAAATTTAAATCTGGATGAGGCTACAATGGAAGAAGAATTTGTTGCAGTACTTCATTTATATTAACTTCATTTATACTAACCCTACAGACATAATAATAGTAGTGCCAAAGCATTAGACATGGTACAGAAAATCATTATATAACAGTGACTGGCCAGTTGTTCAGGGACAGAATTAACATGCATATTTCACTCATGCGAACATTTAAATTTGCAACATTGTTACTTACATCCAATTTACAGAATTACAGACAATTCACACAAATGGCTAATTGTTAAAATAAGTTTAGCATTTCCTTGGTCAGACACCTTTTTTAAACCATTCAGAAATAAGCCTAGAGTCCACAGTTTGATCCATATTCTGGTGCCTACTGCACCACTGAGAATCTGGAGTAGGTTAGTTAGATAAACCCTTCCCACCATAGGCTTAGGCAGCAGTTTAGCATGGCCTCAGGTCCACAGTGCCCTGAGCCTGTAAATTTCACTTCCAAAACATAGTCATCTGCTATTCATCTCCTTCGAATTCCCATAACAGACACAGTATTGACCCTTTCTGAAAAGAAAACCAGATAACTTCGGTGTCCAGAATCAGCCATATGAATTTGACAAAAGCACTGAGAAATGCATGGAAGACATGGAAAGTTAGACATATCCCTGTGCACCCATAAGCACTACTGGAACACTCTGTGTTGACTTTACAGTAATATTAATAGGTACAGCAAAGCTGTGTAGCTTATCAGTAAATGCACCCAGACACAACATGATTTTGCATATGAACACAGGCTACCACTTAATATTTCCTTGTTACATTATTTCCTTGTTATTTCCACATTAATAAGTGAAACCTGTAGCATTATTTTTCTAACCATATTAATTCTTTTTTCTCCTCTCAAAATGGTTTTATCGTCATCCATGACCAAACGTTTTTATCCTCCATGACTTCTTTTTTCTCTGTATGTGCTGTACCTGCTACAATCTAGCACATTTTCTTATAAGCCTCATCCTCTCAAAAAGCAAGCACTAATGTGTTTACAGAACAGGTAAAGCAGACTATTTCAAATCTGAAGTACAAAATGCACCACCTTTTCTACCAGGTATGGTCAGGAGAGAGCTTTCCTCATAGCAGCCCATGTGGTGCTGCATTTTAGGTTTGTGACCAGTCTGGATAAGGCACAGATGTTTTGGCTGTTGCTGAACAGTGCTTACACACCATCAGGGCTTTCTTGGTTTCTCAACTTGCCACCCAAGTGAGCAGGCTGGGGGTGGGAAAGAGGTTGGGAGGGGACACAGCAGGGACAGCTGACCCAAATTGTCAAAAGCGATATACCATGCCTATAGCATCATACTCAGCAGTGAAACTGGGGGTGGAAGTGTTTCCAAAGCAGCCACTGCTAAGAGACTGGCTGTGCTACAGGCTGCTGATGGGAGGTAGTAAAGTGATTTGCGTCTGAACTCTTGTTCACTTTTCTCTTTTCCTTTCACTTACTAAACTGTCTGTTTCCATACTTTTGCCCTTCTGAGTCTCTTCCCTTCCCTGGGTGGGTAGCGAGCAAGCAGTTGGGTGGGGGCCTGGCTGATGGATGGAGTCCACCCACCACACCCTTCTTCAGAGGAAAAAACAAGGACACAAGGCTTCAGAGAAAAAAAGTAAGGCTATCCTTCGTGGAGTTCTAAATTTACAATTTGGAGGTTTATGCCAATAAGCAGGCATTCATCAGGTGAACATACCCTTCGTAATGCAGACTCTTTAGTAAACCTGCATTTTTCACTATTATAGATATATCTACATAGCACAGCATTTTGCAATGCCTCTAATGGTACAATTATGATGGAGAATGAAGTATTTATGTGAATTACATATGAGGGATTAAAATCTTCTGGTTTTCTTCTCATTACAGTTATAAAATTAGTGATAATGAATGTATTAACTAAAGACAGTAATCTCCTTGCAGCATTCTTTTAAAGATGCAACACAAGTGCATGAACAGTAATCTAACACTAAAGTCAAAAACTAAAAATTAAAAAGCTTCTAAGAGTAAAAATGTAGGCTAATTACTTAAAAATACATTCTATATATTACAAATACGTCAAAAACAAAGAAATGAAAGACACTCAGAGTTAAAGTTAAACCGACAAGAATATCATATAAGTAAAACATAACATGCAAAAAACCCCAACTCTATACTACTATGACTGTATACAATATGCAGGTGCATTTTACCTGCTTTATTTTTCCAAAAGCTGTGTAAAACACCTGTACTCTATGATTTCCAAGGTCATGCATTGTCTTCCACATTCCCATAGTTCCCTGTAAAAACTCCTCAGGTAATGTTTTTTCTCCTCTACTGAAATTAAATCTGAGGACTTAACTTTCTAGGGAAAATGTATCTTTCACCAGAAGCCATTGATACACAATATCTGTCAGAGTAATTCAAAATTATAAAAATCTTCATTACTCTAATGGGACTACAGAAATATGCTTCCTCCACAAATTATAGCAACCTCATCTGGTATGATGAGGTAAGGACTACTAAGTAACCAGTACATGAAGAAACAAGAGAAGGTGACAACTGTTTTAAAAGAACAATCCTTCGTGAAAGGCTTAGAACTGAAATGTTAATTTTTCTCTAACACTCAATAAATAACATTCAATTAGTTCAACTAGGTGATGCACTTGAATATGCATAAAATGTGCAAAAAACTCTGAATAAGGTAAGCAGTCCAAAATGTTTTGTATAGAGATCATTAACAACAAAATAAAACATGACATTGTGACACATTTGAGATTGCTTTTACATGAACATTAGCTCTTCAACAGAACTAAGATTTATGATAGTCTGCTTTTAGGAAACTCAAGCAGTAAGTACTCTAATATTGTGGGGAAACTGATTTCATGTTTTGCAGAGGGAAAAAAATCAATTTAAATTTGTCATCTCAGTTTTAATAATGTATTTTTAATAATTGCCTCTACAAATATTTTGCAAGAAAACTTAATGTCTAATAATAACTTAAATTATCACACAACCTAGCTATTTAAACTGTCCTTTCAGGACACTGAATTATCACTTTTTGCCCACTCAGCCCTCATTTACATACCTAGAATGAATCTAAACAATGTTGTTAGAAAAGGTCACCTTTTCTATTACTTTAAATTCAAAGACAAAATAAACATTCCTACCAGTTTTGTCTTATTGATTTTTATACTCATCAGAGTATTTATAAAAATCTATTAGTTAGTTTACCTTCACAAACACATCTCGGGGAATAGCAGAGAAACTTCATGTATATTGAAAATTATTATTACAAGTTAGGAAAAAGAGTACCTTTTTGAACTCAGCCGATATGTAAAACCCTTCACCAAAGCATGAACATATATAAGCTTCAAAACAGAACAGATATACAAGTTCCATCAGTAGCAAGAAACCACTCTATTCTCTTTCCCTGTATGCAGAAAACAGCTGAGTAACTTTTATGGAAAACACTCCAAAAACCTTCAAGCATAGGCAAGATATCTACTCTGGAAAATTTCAACCCAAAGAGTTAAATGTTTGGTACGTTTATATAAGCAATTGAAAGAAGGTTTCATAACAGAGTGTTAAGGCCATTTTAATTGTAGAATTCCCTCCCAACTCTGCCAATAAGATATTAATGCACACTGCACCAGATTTTGCTTTAATAGTTACATTGAGTTTACATTAATGTAAATAAAAGCAGAAATTGACCCTACAAATATGAAGAAGTACTCCAAGATCTTGTTATGCTTTTAGAGCAGGGAACATCATTTATTTCGTATTTGGACAGAACCCAGCAAAACGTGGCCTAATTTGGTTGGGGCCTTTCGGTGTGATTGCTGCACAAATGTAGTAGTAGTAATACAGTGCTACAGAATTGTAACATATTATTTTCTCCTTAGTGTGTGGTAAAGTGAACCATACTTGCAAAGAGCTCATGTCTCCTGTTTTTTTGCTATCAGGAGCTATTAATTTAGAGGAATATTTGAAGCTGCAGTTTACAGACACAATTCTCTGCTGTTAACAGGCATGAACAGTTTACCTTTGTAAAACAGTATGGATTCTCTCATTTCCCTCTAAAATCTAATGATGGAAGGAGATACAGATGACTACAAAAAGATTTTTTGTAGAGAGCAAGCTGATAGAAGCCTCTGGCAAGTGGACATAGCAACAGCATCTTAAAGCATCTCAACCTGTTCACTGTAGTCTCATGATTTAAAAATATAAATTGAGGTACATTGCTCCTTGTCATTGGCAAGGAGTAGTGGTTCCAAAATAAACCTAGACTGTTGATTTAAGAGCAAGGCTTCTAACATTTTCTATTACTCTAATAAAAGGTTACATTTTGGTAGAATGTGAAGCTCTATTTTCAGTGGCCAACTTGAAGCACTCAATTTTTTTTTTAAAGACCGCTTCAACGAATTTATTTAACATGGTTTACCAATATTTCCAAACTCAGCATGGAAAAGACATCAAAATGATGCTAGGTCATGGGCCCTAAAAGAAGCCATTAAGAAGCATTAATAAACTGTGACAGCTGCCCAAAAGCTTTCATTCTTTTTGTTTAAACATCAGATTGCAAGTCAAAATGCAGCTTAATCTTTGTTGAAACTAGCCCAACTAGCGTGTCAAAAGGATGAGAATAGATGTCAGTAGTCATTGTTAGGAAAAAATCCATTCTGGAGCAGTAAATCTTATGGACAGATGAAGCAACTCTCAGACAGATACTGGAAATTAACATAATAAGCTCTTTTCACTTTGTACAAACCTGCGTAAAATACAGTATCTTGAAAAAACATATATGGAATTCACTTTTTCCCCAGTACATGTCCTGTAAATTAATCATTAAAATCTTCACTTTAAGATCTGAATAGATTTTGCCTTGTTATTCAGAAATACTTTTTTACTATCCTTAATCTAAAACTAAGTTTCAGAACTTTGTCTGAAACTACTGATACGCAGGCACTGTTTTAAAATCAAAATTCTAATGTTCAAACAGATACAATAGCACCAGACTTATCTATTGCAACATCGACTTTCAGTAAGGTAGAAGAGTTTAGCAGACTGCACAGAAAAGTCTTTTAAAGCTAAAAGCTTACACAAGTATAACTGAATACTACAAAAATAATTCAAAATGAAAACAGAAAGATCGCTGGGAAATATGGACTTTGAGAAAACATTTTATTAAGGCAACAGTTTTTCTATATGCCTGTACAATTCAGCTTTTATCTGAAAGAATAAAGATTTTTTTATCTTCTAACAGAACAGCAGAGTTCAGGCTCTAGATCTATGTTACACATTTTCAAAATCCATGCCAGACCTACACTTGTTATAGTCCTTTGCAGAAGAGTGCTATAAAATTCATTAAAAGGTTAAACTAAAGAGTTTTTACAATAAATAATCAAAAAATACACAAGAAAGTATGTATAAGGGTATTTTTGTTTGGTTTGTTTTGTTTTTTTGTTGGTTTTGTGTGTGCATGTGGGTTTTTTTGCTCATTGTTGTGGTTTTGGGGGGTTTGTGTGTGTGAGTGCATGTGGTGTTTGGTTGCTTGGTTCCCTTCCCCCCAGCTATAGAATTTTACGGATAAGAAAAATGTTTTATGAAATTACATATATAAAATCATTGTGAAATAATTCTGTAGGACACTTCCATTAGGATGCAAATGCATTCTGAAGTAACTAATTTTTGAATTCCTATAATTGCTCATAAGTACTTCTAGTTATTTCTTCCTGTAGGCTTTTAACAATAAATCGCCTCTCCAAGCAATAAATTGTTTGTACTCACCCCCTTTTCAATGCTCCCTGTTTGGCAAAGAGTACCTTCAGCTGCTGGAATGCTGTTGGTAACACAGCGGTTACTTTTGCTGAGGCACCAGAGCTCTCTACACACTTCCTAGGAAAGAAGGCAGAAGCAAGTTGATCAGAATAAAAGCCTAAAATTGTGTCCATCCTCATACACACAGGTATACACAAATTTGTTTTGAACAGAGACTGCTAAAAACTGGGCTGGTGACATAAATCTACAGATGGTTGTGAAATATTTGGGAGCAATTTCAAAGCTACCATATTTTACCTAAGAATATTCTGCCAAAAAAAATATCTGGAAGCATAAAACTGCAGACTACAAGAACGTGTTTTTCACACCTGCCATGCAATTAATGTTTTATTAGTTGCTTTTTTTCTTGATTAGTGCTAATACTGCTCTTAGTATATTTTAGTGTTGCTGTAAAAGCAGTCTTCAGATGTGCTGTAGTATCTCCATTACTGTAATTATCTGCCTCAAAATTATATGATAAAAGGATCCCATTAATTTTGAAATATGAAACAGCAACAACTATTTTTGTTTCCTTTAGTTAAAACCAAAGTTTCTGAGCTTGAACTACTTGCACTCCTGTAACATTTGCTAAAACAGTTGACATGTATTTAATACTTATAGAGCTATGTACTAAAATATTTCCTTTATGTTTTTTACATTTGTGGCTAATATTTCATAAATTATTTATCCTACCCTATTTTCCTATGTTGTCAGTGTCAAACAAACACAGATTTTCAAATAATCTTCTTCCCTAACATATTTTCTCATTTGGTTTTGCACATTTACTCATTTAAACTAAGCCAATTCTGCTGAGATTTCTTGTTAAAACTAAGTGTTGAAATTCATAATGATCCAAATTGCCTGAACATTAGAAATCTTCATAGTTGCCTCAGTTGCCCTTGGATTCAGGTATGCATACAGAATGGAATTAGAAGTGTTTTACTTTTACAGTAAATTACTTACATGATAATCTTTGTTGTATTACTTTGAGATCTATGCAAGAGTTCACAATCTGATTGTAGATACTTTCTATTCTAAAGTATTTTTTAAAATTTGAAACATTCAGAGCTTTGAAATGATCTTATGATAGTCACTACTATTTCATTTTATTTAACTGCTGCTTAAGATCACATTCTACAAATAATCCTTGTATAGATTCTATGGCTGAACCTTGGTACAAAGAGCAAAAAGAAAAAGACAGTGTGAATAAATTAAAATTATGAGGTGCTCCCCCCCGCAAAGTTAATTGCTTATCTGAGGAAAAAAACCGAGTATTTGGGACCTGGGCTTTCTATACACATCAAAAGGAACAACTGTTAAGTTTTACCTGAAGATTCATGTTTCTTGCATTTTACTGCATATACAAATTCATTTATTTATACATTATTCACTAGCAGGTGCAGTAACAGAGATCAACAGTACAGCCTTCTCTTAAATAATGCAAAATTCTTTCCAAAGTTTAAAAGCTGGTGCCATTCTTTCAGGACTGTTAAGACAGCACGACTGGCAGAAGCAAGTTATCTTTTTAAAAAATAACTAAAAACATACCCTATTAGAAAGGTCTGAAATTATGAGGAATGACTACTGAAAATTTCTAGAGTTTCTATATAATTTATAAGCTATTTCATCCTATTTGGGGAGTGGTTCTAAGCGAATTGTTGAGCCTCTTTTTAGAAGAAATATTGCCACTTGTAAAAGCATACCTGCAGCCAATGCAGAACTATCCAACTTTTCAGATCAGAATTTTTCATTGAAGAAATGCAAACAGTATAAATGTTTACTTTCTTACATCTCCAAATAAAACATTTGCTTTTGCCACTCGGCTGATAAAATTTTCAGATTAAAATACACACAAATAGATATTGGGTTTAATGCATCAAATAGAACAGGGAAAGAGAAGAAGATACATGACAAAGATTCTTTAAAAATCTAATTAGATTATAAATGCAACATCCATCAAGGTGCTAAAATTCAACACTAAATCAACTTCATATCTGAATCAACCATCAATCCAAACTTCAATACAGCATGGATTTCAAAGTGAAAAACCTGAAACTGGCTCCTTTCAGACACAGTATGAGGTGCTCCTGTCATAATACTGCCTTATTTATTCTTACATTTAATTTACTTGCTGATTTTTTTGAGGAAAATTAGTGTGATTTATTTGCGCATGTTTCACATGTGTTTTACACTGTCAAATCTGGGCCATCTTGTCTAGACTGTGCTTTTCCAAGAAAGGTTGGACCAGATGATCCTTGTGGCCCCTTCTAACCTGGCATTCCATGATTCTACGCTTAAACATGTCAGACTATGAGGACTCTACTTGTGACCCTGTATTTACTTTGCATGCAATCAAGGACAAATGTTTAAATTAATAGCTGTGCTGATTTTGTGAAGCATGCGTCAATGTTCTGAAAAGCCAAAAATTAAATTGCATTGAAAAGAAACAAAGATTTCAATCATTACAGTACAGACAGAAGGAAAAAAAATCAGATCTGGATAACAGTCTGGAATTTGAAAACATCTATACTTCAGGGTGATTTAAACCCAAAATTCTGGTTTGTACTCCAGAGTTAATGTGGGGAATTTCACTTTTGATATTCCCACAGAAGTATACCATCTATATATTAACATATACAGTGAAGTAATAACTAAAACATGTATTTTCTTCCCAGGCTAACATATCCACAAACGAGAGTACTTAACAAGTCCCTTTCAACAGGAATCTATCTGTGTACTCAGGCTTTTTTGTCACACTAGATTTCTTCAAATGCACTGAACTGATATCACCTAGACATTTTAATGCCAAACACTCGGCTGAACCATGTGAATTACTGGTTAAAGGACTCCAAAACTATTTTAGTCATTCATCTATTTGCAGCATGTTTCTAAGCATGTCAGCTGATCTCTCTGCTCCACAAAATGAAATACTCTCCTTCTTCCTACATTGCTTTAGGAGATAGAATGAAAAGCAGTACATCATAACTATATATTATTGTTGTTGACATAGTCTGGTAGCCCTTATTCAGACCTTAACTTCAGCTGGACTTTGGCTCAGTAAATCCCTAAAGACAAAAGTAATGTAAAATTACTATGGGCTGCATCACACTGTTAACATTTGAGCAAAAACCTCTGCCTAAATCAGAAAAGAATTCTGTTTGAGACAGACATGCAATATCCTAAAATCAACAGAATATTTCCTTACAGAAAACTAGGGAAAACACAGAGGATATATTAACTAAAATAACATAATGTATCAATTTGTATAAGTAATTTATATTGAAAAGAATAAAGTATTTTTGTAATTTATTTTAAATATATCCAGATTTATTTAAAAAGTTGTTTATTTTCCCTTACAGTTTTGCATTTAAAAGAAAGAGTAGAATCTCAAGTACATTCTCCATCACTCTCTACGTGAAAGGTAAAAAACATTAATAGTCATTTGAAAAGAAATAAGATACCTAAAAAGAAGTGGAAAATCTATCTGTGCTGTTATTCCATTAAATGAAAATGGAATTATATCAGATACTATTAGGCCTATGTCTTCTTTATTTTCAGCTGATTTTGGAAAGTTAACAGAGAAATTCTGACTAAGGTGCATACAGCTTTCTGTTCTCCAACTCCACCCTACACCTGGTACTACCTTTGTTTCATAGTTTTGATTTGAGCTATTTCCTTACCACCACCATCCCATCTGTGACATCCCTCTGGTTTTAATACACCAGCCTTAAAAATATATGAGGAGCTGCCCTGGAAAGGCCAAGCCCAAAATCATTACTAGAAAGCATACTGCTTTTTTTCCACACACACACACACACACGCACACCCGCCCACCCACCCACCCACCAACATAAGGGGACCCTTTAGGGTAGCCTTTTCTTTATTGGTGGACGTAGGATGAAACTAAGATACCTTTTCGCCAACATTAAGCTTGTGTGAATAATTTAGTGAAACTAAGAGAAAGAACCATAATTTCAAAATTTATCAATGACCTCAAAGTCAAGCTCCAAATGTGTGGATATTATAACTATGAATTGGTAAAGCAAACAAGGGAAAGTGTTTTAAAAATCCAGGAAACATAAACTGAAGCTGAGGCCTTTCACAAGATCAAGACAAGATAGATGACAACCTGTAACGGTGTATCTTAGGACTCCATGACTTCAGTTTGGAATTCGGATGCTTGTATTTGCAGTAAATTAAACAAAGCTGAACCCATCTAGAGAAAAAAAACAGCAAATCAAATTATCTTCCTTTTGCCTAAGTGTTATCGATGATGGAGCCTCTTTCTGTTGTGTCATGCACACTTACATACAGGCATTTCAGATTATGTAACATCTAAGCATCCTATATCATAATCACCATAAATGGTAACAATACAGCACAATGAAAACTCAGTAATATGAGCAAAGGTCAAATTGTTGTGCTGTTCTTAATGTTTTCAACACTAACGAAAGCCTCCAACAAAAGTTAGCAGTCTGGCCTGTAATATTAAAAAAAAAAAAAGATGGGAAATACATTCACAATACACATTAAACTGCGATAATTTGGGAGTATAATTTTTTGTTCATATATTTTTTTCAGTGGTTTAATCTCTAATATGCTGCACCTCTTGATGAGCATTTGCTAAAATAGAGCATAAAAATAATTAGCTTGAATTGTAACTTACAATTCAGGCCTGAAGAGCATCAACCTAGAGTATTTTCAGCCTCACTGCTGAAATACTGCTGGCACCACAATTAAAACCAGAAGACTCTAATTATGGGTGAACTTCAGAAGGTCAAAGTTTAGTTCAGATAAGCACCCAAAAGTTACCATTTTAGTGCTCCACTACCAAATGCTCATTAAGTGGTGCAGCATGTTACGAATCACAACATGCTGAAAGAATGTAAAATAGAATCCGTTACTTAAGTGGTACACTCGTATTATGCTGCCAGCATTCTTTCCTAAATATTGGGTGCTTATGTGAACCTTATGGCAACTACAGAAGCCTCAAAAAGTCGATCACATCCAAGTAGCATCTTCCCTTTCAAACCCATACAACCTATCTCAACTTTATTCAAACCACGTTCCAGTATCTGGAATCTCATTATTGCTTCTATTATAATCTAATGCACTCCTCCTGCTCTGACCAATGGCTTCCCCTTGAATCTTTTAAACAGCTTTCATAACATCCAGGCACATTGGTCCATCTGCATCTCTTGTGAAAGACGAAAAGAAAAAGAGAGAGAAGGAGAAAGGGAGTTTGGAGACAAGACAGTCCTAGTAAAGAAGGGGACTACTGGAACTTGCTAGAAAAAAGATACAAGAAGTACGTAAAACTACTCTGGGATAGAGACTGAGGAATATTTGTGGCATTTCCCTTGGCTATACACACCCTAATCTTAAAAGGAAGAGGGAACAAAATTTACTTCAAGAATAAAGCTGAAAGTGTTTCCAATGTTCTTCATTACAGCATGATCCAATTAGTCCTTACACAAGAAAAGCTAGAAACTTTAATAATTCTAAATGCAAAAGGCCTGCACAACTGTGATGAGACGTTTTGCACTTGACGGGCAAGACCTTATGAAATAAAAAAATAATGGAAAGGTTGATAAAAATGACAGAGTATAATACCAGGATCTTCAGTTCCTCTCTTTCCCTACACATACTTTTAACACCAATTTGTGAGCAACATAATATAAATCCATCAGATCAAACTACTCATACTCTGCTGACAAACACCAAGCATAAAGCACCTGCCATGGTATGACATAAGAAACTGGGGGAAAAAAAGTCACTTTTCAGTGAGTTACTATGTACAGATTCAAATTAATACAAAACCCTAGTCACAGTATCCATGGGTGAGGGAACAAAAGGGAATCAGTAGTTCTGGTGCAAAGAGAGCCCAGTGGCTTTTCTGCCTTTCCTTCTGAAAAAAACAGCTTCCAGAATCTGCTTCCACTTTCCTATAAAATCCCTACATCAAGCTTAATACTACCCTTTATTTAACTGGAAAAAATAACATCAATGTTTCATGTAAAAACAGTTTAATTCACTAACATTGAAGCTTGTATCATGTGACTACAAGGGTCAATTGTAATTCAGGCTATTTTGCCCTAGAAGAAATATTTTAGAACCATTCTATATGGCAATTTGTTTACTTTCCTGGACTTGAGAGTTAGCTGACCAATGTTGGTTTGTTTCGGTCATTACTAATTAGTTCAGTTTAACTATCCTATTTCTGAACTGGCATATGGGAAACTAGGAAGCAGTGAAGGCACGACAACTGCATATCCTGTATTTGTGAAGGCAATGCTCTCCCAGCAACTTTCCAGTAATGGTAATTAACTTTATGGCCACTCCCCATAATTGATGAAAAATCTCCTAGAGACAACTAACATAAGGGAACTATGGAAGGCAGCAGGAAGACACTGTATTCTGAGAATGTATCTTAATTCTGCCTGTTTACAAGCAGTAAGTTCATAGCTTGAACTCTATCTGTCCTTCAAAATGCACTAACAAAATATGAATAAAAACTGGTATTTGAGTTTAAAGCTATTTTTTATTGGCAAACTAACTGGAGAATTTAATTGCAAACATAAGACCATGACAAAGATGAGAGCTACCTGTCATCAACTAAAATACATTATCTCATGTGTTAAACTCTAGTGTGAAAAATCAAGACTGGTCCTACTGATTTCAGTGAAGCCATGTATCCAAAGGGAGTTTGTTCCCTTTTCCCATTACTCAAAGTATTTACTGATATGAATGATGATAGAAAAGCATAAAATAAAAAAAAAAACTACGAAAGAAATTGCAAGACACTATCTCTGAAACCCATGCTAGCAGCCAACTGCTTCACAGAACATAAAATGCACCACAGCAATATCATCCATATGCATAAAGAATTAACTGCTAGTAAAATGTCTGAGGTTTTTACCCTCCATCCTAAAAACGTGGGGACCAGCTCTAGAGGAAAGCATTATTTTGAACCAAAAATCTGTAAGTTACAGTCAGGCATATTCCAGGTATTATTTGAACTCATAAAACAGAGAAATTTGAAGTCAAGACTAGAATTCTTTCCTGAGTTAACCCAGAGACAGTGAAAAGCCAACTGTTATTAGGCAGATACTCAAAGGTTAAGGAGGTAAAGAGCAAATGAAAAATGTTCTTTACACTCACCTAAGCAAAAGTATTGAAAAAGGCCTGAACTATCAGGAGAACTGGCATACAAAAAAGAACAAAGAACTGAGACACACTTGACAATCAGCATAAGAGAATTCATGCTGCATCACTCTAGAAGATATAGCATAGTCAGTAGCTACATCAAGGAACAAGAACTAGCACTGTTCCTAATAACCTCAAAATCTCCTACTGCCATGAAACCAGTAAGATAATCTGGAAAAAATGTATTGCCTTTAGGCAAAAGCTATGTGTCAGTATTACTTAGCGAAATTTCCACCATTACAATTTGGCTCCCTGTAAGTCACAAATTTTACATTCTCCTGAATCTGAAAGCGTATCCTAAAAATTACTATTTAAAGTAGTCTGAGACACAGCCTCTCAAATTCTTTGTTCAAAGTAACTATTTCTTCACTTAAATTCTCTAAAATTACCCGTGTCAGTAACGATGGAAAGTACACTATAAATAACGATACAATAGTAGCATCACTGTCTACTTGCTAACATGTCGTTTCATTTTCTCATCTCAAAGAGCTAAAGCAGCCAGCTAAAGCATCTCTTTGAATTCTTGGCCGACTCAAGGTGCTAAATACAGGAAAATCTGACCAATAGCTACAATGCTTTTGCTGGAAGAGTTATGTCTGTAAGTAACTGAACAGCTTCATTAGGTCTAGTGCTTACAATAGTATCACAACAACTACAAAGATCTCCTTTTAAGGTCAAATTGAATCCTTGTCAGTAAACACACAGAAAGGTGGAAACATACGGCTCCTTTAGCACTTCAGTTCTGATGTCTTAACCATTCAAACACCTTTCTATGTATTTAAATTCAAGTTTCTAAGTGAGAAAACACTTCAGGTACTTAAATGAGCAATATTCTTTGCAGGAACAGGACATGATCTCTGATCAAAAGCAACAAACAATTTAAAATAAGCATACAGGGGGAAGGGATGAGGAAATATGGAAGAAAAGGCAATGAACACAGATTAACATTAAAGTTAGATGGTTGAAAGAGGTAATTTTTCCTAAGGCTAATAAGACATTATTACACAGAATTACTAGACAGAATTACAAAGTTGAAAGAACATGAAGATTTTCCAAGTTACTTTAAAAGCACCAACTATCCTGAAAGCTATATCAGAGCCCAAAGGAGACTTGTAATTTTTTTGCCTTAGATTTGAGAATTTGACTGTTTCTCTTCTCATGTGACCAGAAAAGAACATGAGCAAGAGAAAAAGGCAAGTAATTTTCTCCAAGGTTTCCCTTTGATTTAGAAGTTATTTCTTTTTGGGTCACTAAACTCCATGTTGGAAAACCTGTTCTACCCCTTTTTTAATGAACACTTCAAATAAAAAGCACTAAATGAAATGCTAAAAAGAAGTTAGTATACAAACTACGCCCACTGTTAATTAGGGATTTTTTACTATGTTTTTCCATCCACAGTTACACACGTGTCTGTTAGAATAAGATCAATAAACTATTAGTGGCATCTTCATGTGAACAGTACATCAAATATGAATATTTAAAACAGTAACTGTTTATTTTTGATAAAGAGTTGGAAAGAATATTCAATTCAGCTTTTCCTGCTATTTAGATCTAGTTCCACTACTCAGTTCTAAAACACCTTTCATATATTAATATGTCTTTCTTATATGGATATTTTTCATCTGTACTACCAGCTTCCAAATACATTTTTTGCTCCCTTTCAAAATTATCACCTGAAATCTGTACAATGATAATCATCTTGATCACATTTACAGAGGATTACGGCCATGGTGGATAATATTTTTAAATGTAGACACCATTTTAAATGCATATAATTTCTAACAGTGGATATTACCAGACTTTTACAATAATCTGCTATATATGGATTCTGAACTCTATTATTAAAAATAGGTTTTCTTCTGAAACACTTTTAAGCTATTCTCACGTTGAAGGCACACTGATGAAGCACAATACAGTATATAAATTCTGAGGACTGGTAATGTCACAGGAAGATGTAACTTCTTTTAACTATTGCCTCAATTAAGGGTCAACCTCTTTTTTGTAACTATAAAGGAATCCCAACAAAAATTTTAAATCTAAATGAAAGTAGAAAGCAGAAAGCCAATATTACCTACACATCTTAATTACTTCCAATTGTTTGTGGTTTAGAAACTGGTTTAAGAAAAAAGTGTACTGCGCAGCATGATCATCACAACAATGATTACATAGTTTTAACAGTGTTTGAAAAAATAACATACATGTGGAAAAGCCATGTTTTGCACATTATTAACTTTTCAGTTTCACTTAAAATGCAGCATATCTCCAAAGTCTATGCTATAAATCATGGATTAAATACCTGCAGATTTCCTTAGTCTGAAAATAGCAGAGTGTGTGGTGAGAATTTGTAAGAAAAAAAAAAAGAAAAAAAAAAAAAGGTCTGACTCAGATGTAGTGACAGAAAACAGGACCCTTAAAGAACAGTGGTGGAAGTGAGAATTTAAAGAGGAACAATAAAGGCCAAAAGAGGTTCGATGAGGGATCAGGAGTAGAAGACCCAACAAGATAGTCAGCCAGCTACATACAGTTTTTAAATCCTTTGCACAACGCGATCTGCCAAAGAGGCATCCCAAGAATAATATTGTATTTATCACTCCAGGGATATTAAAAATGGATTTTCTTTGTAGCTAGTCTTTGGAGAAGTATACAGAGTATAAATTCAATTATTAGATTGTTTTATTTGAATAATCTAAAAATTAAAGTTTATTAAAATTATTAACTTTTAAACTACTACATATGTTTTCAGAGTTTATTTAATTTAGTCTCAGCTGATCATTTGATGAGAAGCACAGCAGAATGCATCTTTCTACTATATACTTTGGGCTGCATGATTTTACATTAAGTATTTATAAGTTTATTGCATAACGGCTTAAGTGTGCAGCTTTTAATTTCTCCTGTAAATTTATTTACCTTAATTATTGCAGACTGGTACTTGCAGCCACAGCTTTGCTAGTACTTAGCTATTCAGTATTCTATTCAGCTATCTAGCTTCATGTTCCTCTGTTCCCACAACCATAATTCATCTAATTCATCTTTCCAAAAAGAGATCTGAACAATGTCAGAAACAATAAACTCAATGACAGAGACAGAAAAACCAAACCAAACCAAACCAAACCAAACCAAAAACAAAAAAAAAAAAACCAACCCAGACCTGACAAATCAATAAAAATACAAAAGTAACAAAATGTAGCTTTAAATTGCAAAGTTTAAGCCAGCTAAACAGATAACATGTTTCAAGATTAATACACAAGAACCTGATCTCATTTAACTGAAAACAGAGAAAATTCTGTAGTAAACTTCACAAGGACCAGGATCAAGTATTCTGGGACCCTGTTATTCCTAAAATTAAAGAATGTTTTCCCCGGCTCATTGTTACCCACAGATTTTGGTGTACAGTACACACAAATGACTCAAGCAAAAGATGCAGCATAAGGATTAAAATGTACCCTTTGCTTATGTATGATGGCATCAGACACGCTATCGGAAATCTGTAACCCACTACTGCATCTAACTAAAGATTCATGTTATAAAGGAATATATACAAATGACTAAGCAGAACACTCAGCATAAGGATGAAGACTTCTTACCCCATATTTACACTGGCGGGATGTTGCTCCATACTGGAAGCGACACTGTTCATCAGCATCATACACCTGACCTGGGGCCACAGCTGGATAAAGAAAGTCACGCTTGGGAGGCTCATTATCAAGGCAAGTACCACGGCCCGAACTGTTCAACATAAAGGACCAAATCAATTAGGTATTTTACTGACTGTAAATCACAGTAATGATATCATGTATCTAGTTCTTACTTTTAACAGCACTGGGTGTGAAACACAGGTGATTGCAATAAACAAACAGTAAGATGGTACACCCATAGTAAAAATAAAAAATAATGAGGGAATTCAGAGATTAAAATATTTTTTCATCATTATTCTTAACAAAAAAATGCTTATTTTAATTGTGAAATAGATTTCATATATTATCCTTTTTTTAACTGCGATAATTTCTGAGCCACACAAGACTGATTTTCATTTTTGTTTTAGGATTCCTGTTTGTTTTCACTGAAGAATAGCTACATTTGGTCATAGAATGAAAAATAAACAAATTAAGCAAATAATAGAAATCAAGTTTACAATTCTTAATAACCCTTCTGAGCCTTCAAACAGTACAATCTTATAGATATAAGCAGTTCAATTGGTTTATATAAAATACATTTAAATTTCAATATGACTGAATGTTTATAGGATTAGGACCTTAACATGCATGGGTTTTGCATATTTGAGTGAACAAAATAGTTACAGTGGTAAAAATTCTGCAGAATCTTCAAATGCACCTATACTAGAATGAGTGGGGGGGAAAAAAAGAAAGTGTGGATCCAAGATCTTTTCTATGGTATTATTTAGTCTTAAAAATTTCATGCTAGAACTAAGATCATCATCTTTGAAAACTTAAATATTTTCTTCTTTTGTATTCACTGTTTTATTTGGTGGTTGGTGAGGTTTTTTTCCAAAATACGTCCATATTCAACCGCAATATTTTAGAGTAGTGGAATAAATAACAAAGAAAGCCAAATGCAGAGCTCAGTTTAGAAAACTTTGTACTTTGCTAAATACAATTATTCAGTTTTATTTAGTCACAGTATGCATAAAAGTGGATATATGTTTTTTTACTTTCATTTCATATGTGAATAAGTGAGGATTTTTAAAGAATTCTTATGCCAACACTTCAAATTTTTTCCAACATTCCTACAAATTTTGCCAGCACTTATGGTTTTTTTCCCAAATCTTTTCCATGCACCTTGCCAAAGGCACATAATTTTGAAGTGAATGTTCTACACTGTTTTTTTGAGATCTCCAGTTTTCTATACTTTTCATCAGCAGATAAAAAAAAGAGCAAAAGCCTCTTTTAACTACATGTTTCATATTCTGATTTTAACCCTGTTTTATTCAATTCTTTGAAATACTACAATAAACACTCTGAAAAAGCAAAGAAACAAACAAATTCCAACCATTGAAGAAGATGGTAAATGGCAAATGAGGCAATAACCAGGTAAATACAGAAAAAATATGATATTTGGTTACTAATCACAATTTATTTAATGTGATTCACCTGCATGCACACACACCTTCAGCTGAAATCTACCTTTAAAATATCAACTGTTCTGGAATAGAAAATGATGTACTTGCCCCTTTATTCAGTTTTAATTACTGCAAGCATATATATTTTCTAACAGCAGAAGCAGGGAAACTATCCTACATTCTTCTGAATATAAATATTTCAGTGTTGTGGTTTGTATGTATGAAAATAACTCAAATAATATCTGATTTTTCTGCATTGTCTGGACCAGGCTGCAGATAGGAACTTTGCTTAAACAAGCACTGTGAAGTTTAGCATTCAACATCAGCTTGAGCTAGTATTGCATATGATGGGAACATTTCCATAGATTCCAATATTGTAGAGTTTGGCCTGTAAATTGTGATCCTGTAAACAGACAGCCAAGGGCACGGCATTTAAAAATACTCTTTAAATCTGGTGACTCTCTCGATAGGCATATGTACCTCTCCAAGGATTAGATTATCGAATCAGATTTAAATCTTCAAATTCAACAAACTTGTAAATTAAGGTCTATGCCTACTCTAGAAGACATATAAATGCAGAAATGTAAGTCAAAATCCTTGTAGTAAATACAAAAGCATGCTTCTTCTGCTCTAATGACAGTATTTCAACCATAATGAAGTATTGTTGTAGTAGTAAAAAAGCAGGAAAATTACTACTAAGCAGTCATTCACCTACTACCTACATTACATCAAAACCTCTCAGACTGAGAATTTGATTTTCTCTTTCTTTCTGCTTCAGTTCTATTATTTCTCTCAAGTAGTTGTGTTAGGACTTAGTACTGTATTGTGTGAATTGAAGTCTCTTGGAAAAGAAATAGTATGTGTTATAAAACACATTAATAAACCCAGGGACTTTCCATTGGTAATGAAAGGTCTCACCAAAGCTGTGCAAAGGATGAATACAGGCTGAGGATCATGAAACCTTTCCAGACAACTTCTACTGGACTCAGGAATGTCCTCGTTCTTCTCCCTTTCTCTTTGCTCCATCAAACCAAAACCGAGATATTTCAGAAAAAAAAAAAAAATCTGCTAAATCTAGGGGAAAGAACCAGAAGGGTGCAAGAAAAATAATCTTATCAGAGCACTTCATAAACAGAGTCTACAGGTCCTTTGTGTACATGTGAAAAGGAAAAGAATGCCCACATACCTTCACCTCTGCAATTTTAGAAAATTCCAACTTACAAAGGCTGTTGTGCTTTGTGATTTTATCTCATGTTAGGAAGCATATACAATGTCAAAAAACCTAAGTGACATCCCTGCAGAGAATTTATATTTTCAAACAGGAAGTGGATAAATCTTTAGTGTCTGCAATAGAAATAAGACAATCTTAAACTCACCATACGTTCTATTTACTCTACAAGAAACTACTAGTACTCCAAGGCTTTCTCATTTTCATCATTCAGGCTGATTTCCTGGGGTTTTATGGGACACAGTAGGACTGACTTCAATTACAAAATACCTAAGCTTAATGTCATTTTATCCCATTATGCCAGTGCAGTGCCTCAAGAGACGCTTCTAAACACTACAATATGATTTAAACATTGTTTTGTATTTAAATATCACAGGACAGCAAATTAATCTTCTGTTGGGAAGGATATCAAGGATACTCAAGTATTCTCTGAAAACTTATGATGTCAGACACGCTTGATCAAAATAACAGCAACCAGGGATTCAATGTTACAATCTTTACAGACTGAACAATGCAAAACTGCGGATCATCACCTCTGTACAGACATCACTGTTGTATCCAAGTAAAGTAAAGAGAAAAAGCAAAAACCACGGATATAGGCCTTTCAGGGTTTATGCTCCTATTAAAGTATCTATTCCCAAATACCTCAGCAGCATGTACAGTACAACACAGCTCCTTCAATCATTGAAGAAAATATACCAGAGCATTGGCATTGAAAATACTTTAATGTTACAGAATTGGTTCATTCATAATTATGTGAATGCAAGCTATGATTAACGATCATAAATTAAATGTGTTATATATATCTGTAATTATCTGTTATACCTAAACAATCATATACATAAATGTATGGATACTATACATAATATTTTGTTTAATTCTGTTACCAAATTACCCACAATTATGGAAAAAATAGTATCATTTATTAACTGTAAACACAGTGCATTTTATGCAAATACTTACATATAAAAATATGAATTATCTGCATGCCTATATATAACATCTGGATCCTAACAGAATCCTTACTTCATATTTATTAAACAGTTTTCCTGAGTAAAAAATGACTTCTAGAGGGTTATCGGGATATATTTCTGTATGGGTTACAAAAGTTGCTTAACTTGACATTAATGAATAAACTCTGCAGATTGCTCAATAGTCTACGGATAATAACAAATATTTGCAGAATCAGGGCATAAGTAATGGAAGTGTGATTTGGAGTGGTATGTTTAAAATTGAAATGAACCAGAATAGGACTACAAAATGCAAACATTGATTAACGTTAGGGAAATTCAGACATTTATGTGGATTTACCTCTCACGATAAATTTCACTTCTTTCCAACCTTTCACACAAGGCTGGCTCTATGTCTTATTACCTGTTTCACAGCAAAGACTCTAATTTTGCATGATCTTTTCATATTACCTGACTTCAATTTATTGGCAGATAATTTGCTATTTCTTTAGGGTATACTTTCCTCCACAATATGGTCTGTGTTTCAAAGTGTTCTTTTATTCATTTGAATAATTATCCAGCAGCCATAATAGGAAAAAATCTACTGGTCTGTCTATCAAAATCAAGCACCTACCAAAATCTATTGGGAGACACTAAGCTATAAAATATTGGGCCACTTTCTTGTTCTATATGTATTTGTGGAATGTTTGAAGAAATAAGTTAATAGGAATCTGCTGCTGATTCTGCCCTTTACAGTTTCTTTAAATTTAAATAAAACAAGTGGTAGAGAAAAAGTAATACTTGTAAAGTAAACACTAAAAAGAATACTGCCAGCCCATGATTACAGAAACTGATTTGCTTGGGTTTTGTTGTTGTTTTTTGTTGTTGTAGTTGGTTGGCTGTGGGGTTTTTCTAAAGTGGGTAGCTTTTTGAACAAAACACAAGACTTTCAAAGTTCCAGAAATCCAGAGTTATTGGGAACATGTGCTTTTTATTCAATGATGTCTGCTAAAAAAAATTATCCACTAAACTTTAAAGAAAAAAGAAGCATATTATAATCCAAAGTGTAGGTCAAGAGATAATAATGAATGCAAATTTTCTCTACTGATTTGTAGGGAAAGAAATGAAATTTTGATATGATCGATGTGATCTTATCTTTCAAACCTAGTCTTGCCTTGTAATTTTTTTTTAATAACTTACATTTCTGGAGCACTAGAGGACTGGCAAATCTGCCATAGACAGGATATGAGGCATATATAGATATATTCTATATTTATCTTGCATATCCACTTGTACATTCAAGATTCTTGGGCAGATGTTGTCTGGGTCCAAATATTGGATGAATTTTATATAGTCTACATGGGCTTGCTTGGACCAAGGTAGTTTTGGCTCCTTTCCAGAGTTAGAAAGGTGTAGTCTCAGATCTAAATCCTGCTGTATAGCAATCCTAGAGACTTTCCAAGAATTTCCTGTAATAGATCTTACTTATTACAAATAGTTTTAAAGACTCTTGGTACTTCTCCATTCACCTTCAAAAGGCAACCCTGCCTTTCAAAGACAGAACTGGCCATCTGGCTCTTTCTAACACCTTCTCATATCTGATACTGACAAGATTAACAAACTATGATTCCAGAATCACCCAGATTTTGTTATTACAAAACGTAAAAGTAACTGAATAAAGAATTCTAAGCAGAAAGTTAGCATCTTTATGTCTAGGTGTCTGCATGGCTCTATGGGCACACTGTATATGCTGGATATAATGAAACTTTCATGTTATAGAGACATTTTTTTAGTGTATATACACATATCTGTGCTGCATAGAATAAAATTTATACTAATTGCTTTTCAGTCACAAACAATATTTTCAGGTTTGGTTCATTTCTCCTATAAACAGACACAAAGGGTTTTTATTTCTCTCACAGGAATCTCTGTTCCCTGATACTGTTCTCCAGCCCTTCAATGCTCAGTGAGTATTTCTACAAAATGTTAAAGCCATTGTAAACCACTTACAAACAATTCAGTTGATAAACTGAATTCAGTCAGTCACTCTAAAATAAAGCTCAACAGACAACAGCTATTATGGCCTAGAAGGAATGTTTTCCTCAGAAAAAAATTAAATTTTCTTTCCCACTTCAGAGTCTCTGCTGGCTGGCCAACCTTCTTAAGAGTTTTGATAGATCTATTTGTAATACATATATATTTTCTTTGTCTTATTGTCACCCTTTGAGCCATATTCATGCTTTATCCATCCACCCTGCAAAATAAAGTGCTTTCCCAACTAGTGCTTGGCTGAACTGATACCTTCCAAGTGACACTTAATGACTGCTCCCCAGTAGCCTAAGTCTGGAAAATTTGTTTCCATGTGTTGTTTTAAGAAAGTCTTCAGAAAGAGAAGGATGAAGGTGAGGCTCTACTTTGGGTGTCACCAGGATGACTTCTGATGATAAAGGACAATGTGGTATCTACACAACAAAACTGCATACTGTGCAAAACTGCTGTAGTAAGTGGTGACCCAAGCTGGTAAACTAGTAAACCCACACATTATCTACCTCACCATACAATACTGTGAACACATAATGAGCTTCTAGTGAAATTCTTTCCAGCTGCACTGTCCTGTTGATATGACAGCCCTGCCCAAGCTTGTATCCAGATCCAAGCCAATAAGGTAAAAGTATTGTGGTATACCATACACACTCACAGTCTCAGGTTTCTGCTTGGGTATCTGCAGTTCATGCTATCATGTTCTTTCTTCCTTGTTAGACATAGCTAAATGAATCCTAAACTAGCTATACTCATTCAGCACAGGAAAAAAATCCACTTGTCCTCCTTGTTTGTAGTCTACTGGGTCCTATCCCAGCTGCTTTCACAACATAGAAGAGAAAGGGGCAGAGTCTAATCTATCTAGAATAAACATCTGGAGACACATTAAAACATCTTGAGGCTTTGCCTCAAAAGCTCTAAATCAGCATTTTCCTCATTTGTTGTTATATCATGAAGTATCACAAAAAAACCAAAGATTTTTCCTGTCTGGGTGTAGACTGTTCTGCTCTTATAGGAGCAGTCAGAGAATTGCTACTGCATGAAACTTGCTATTTTTCTTCACTTCTTGCTCACTGATCAGTACCTGCAATAGAATTGTACTGTTCTTAAAGCTGTTCTGCCTTAAATAAAGGAGTGAATGGGTAAGAAGAAGTGATATAGGCTTGTGACAACTGTCTTGTAGGTACCTGTGTAACTCTATCTCAACAACTTCCTGTTGTCATTAAAGAGATGGCACGAAAAACTGGGAAGCATATTAGAAAGTGGAGAAAAAAAAATCTACAGTTTTGCAGTTGTTTGATGAAATAATAAAACAACTGTTTCAAGAAAAAAAGTATCAGTTTATATACAGGATATTAGAACCACTAACAATAAGAAGTAAAGATTTATAATAAACAGATAATGTTTGAGAAATGTAACATTTCTAAAAATAGGTTGCAAAATTAATAAATGAAAGAGAAGTTATCTTTGGTTCTTAGCACGTTGTTTAACACATTATCCTATATACTTGATAAATCTGTTAACAATTGCAATGCATAAAATAATGTTTATCCAAGGTGGCTTTGAAAAAAAATAACATCTACATTCTGTGTTACAAAAATACCACTAAAATATTATAAAAGATAATTTATTATTGAAGCTGTTATGTGTAGATTCTTTTTCATTCTAGCTCAAATATCACTTGGTATCTTCAGTAATGATTTTTTTTAAGAAATTTGCAGATGATAGTAATTTGAGTGGAGTTGTAAACACTAGTAATGATCAGGAAATAGCTCAAAAAACCTAAAGAAATTAGAACTATGGGAACAGATTTACCAGAGTACTATTTTGGCTTTATCCTAATAGAACTACAATTTCACCAGCATCCCACAGACTTAAAACCATAACTGAACAGTGAATCAAACCTAGTAAATTGAAAAGAGTAATGGAGATACTAACAGTAAATACTAAAATAAATTTTTAAAATAAAACACAAAAGCAGAGGAGGCAGAAGCTAAATATGTTTTTAACAGGCAGTACAAATTTCAACCATCACTGCATATATATCAAGTAGAGAAACCAGAAAGTTTCTTTCTGCTGAAACCTAAAACTGCGCAGAAACATTATGAACAGATCTTATGCTCTATTTGCAGCATAACACAAGTCACAAAACCTCACCACGTTTCTTTCCCTAATGAGAAATTACTTCTTAGCTATCTGTTGAATTATGTCTTCGTCAATAGAAAACTTATTGTCAGGACAATTATAGGATCAAAATGAAGTTCAGGTGAGAGTAACAAATAGAAGTAAATGAGATAGACAGTAGCAGACCTGTAACAGTAAGAAACAAACCTCCAAATGCTACAAGAAAGTTCCTGAACTGTACACTTACAGTCAGAACTACTAAGCTGTAAAATAATCTCTCAGACGAGAGATGCAAAAACCATATTCTTTTCCATAGTTAACAGTATGCTGCGTGACACACGAGAAAGACTTCTAGCAGTAACAGTGTTAAATTAACAGAAATGATTGGTAATGATAAAATAAAACTACCCTGTATATTTTTTATAGTGGCAGTGTTAGATGAATACGTATATCTCTCCTGAGAAAATAACTCTGTGTTGTGAGACACCAGTATCACAGATACAGGTACAGAAGACTTAATTCAGTGTGCTTCAGTTTAGACACTTAAATGCTCCAGTGCATAAAATTGGGTGGTGGTACAGTTCAGTGGGTTGACGCAAAATACCTTAACCTGACATAGTAACTGAAGCTTTTTTCTTCTGAACAGCACCAACATTAAATATATGTCTCTGCCCTCTGATTATATAGGGAGCTTAAAGACCTCTTCTGACCAATTCAGTGATCCTCTACATTGTGTGGAAGCTACATTTGAACCTGCCTGAAGTAAATTTATTGGTCTGGATGGGTCCCTTCAGGTAAGATTCAGAATATAGCAGTTTATTCTGAGGTTACAGCCCTCAAAGAGCAGGAGAAGCTCACTTCATTCTTAGTTGTCTCATGGTTAGAGCACTTGGCTAGTTTAAGTCCATCTCCTAAAATACAGAAAAATACCTGAATTATTGAACATTTCTTAAAGGAATGATTGCACTGATGACACTGAACCTACCAACCAACCGCCATTTGCTCCCATAAAGCCTGTCTTATGACCTTAAAAAAAATCCTATTATTTATCTGTTCTCACTGAACTCACAGCTTTGTTTGTCTTCCACAACTTAAAACACATACAAAGGCTTTGTTATGCATCATATACCAATATATACCTTGATATGAGCACATTTTTGAGACTAACATATTTTGACTGTTTAATTTTTTTCATACAGAAGTAAAATTTCAGGTAGCAATTTACTTCTGGATAAAAATCACCACAAAAGTATGGCTTAGCCCAATTTTAAGGCATCAGTATTAAGATCGATGCTATCCTCTCCTATAATATTTCTATTGTCAGTAAAGGTGCCAAAGAACATTGACAGATTAAAACCCACATGACTGCATTAAAAAAAACAAGAGAACGAAATGTACAAGGAAGAGGGCTATAACCTTGTTCCCTTCATTAGATTCCCTCACATCATGCATTTACTTAAAAAAAAAAAACAACTCTCATTCATAGACAACACCCTTCTCTATTTCTCACCCTCAGGTTAGTGAAGTAATGAGATATGGTCAGAACTTCAAAACGTTTTGAATAGATTAAAGATGAAAACTGCAAGATGCAGAATGGAGCTAAAGAAGATTTGCCATTACATAGAAAAAGTACTCATAAAAATAAGTCTTAAGTGACTAGCTGTATTTCTGTCTGTTGATTCTAAAAACATAAACCATCAGAACAGGTCAGTGTATCTCTACTATTTAACCTGAAAGGTGTCAATTTTTTGAAAACTCATGACTTTTCTTGAGAGATTACTTACTCTAAAAAGCTGGTGATGTAATCCCGACTGCAGGCTGACCAAGAGAAGGGGTTGGTGTTTGCTGTAATATGAGCTGCCATTAGCTTTGCTGCTTCATGACCTTTGGTCCCACAGGAATTTCCAATTCCATCATGATTCATACCAAAACTGTCCAAAAGAAGAGGAAAGAAACAGCCCGTTACTTTTGTACAGCATCAGACATATCTTAAAACTTAACGTCACATTTACAGAAATCATGTTGGACCTACAAGAACAGAGTTAGTACAGGTGAACTCTTAAGTGGAGAATCAGGATTGGTTTATTCAGATCTCAAAATACTACACCTTCTTTCTTCCCACAGACTTCTGAAAGCATTTTACTTGTTTTCTGAAGCTTTTAAATTTAACAATATTCTTGCAAGATAAATACAGAGCACTCAGTCCTTATTTGGTATTGCACCTGGATAAGGAACATACCTTGTGGCACTGACACCTGGATTAGTAAACAAGGACAAACAGAGAATAGGTGATGTTGCTGTAACATTACAGTATAGATACAGAGCAGTCAATGATAATTCAAGCAGAACATGGTTTTGCAATTCCTAGGGTCATGCTGTATGCACACCCCCTCTCCATATCCACTCACAGACTGACTTGGTGTTCCTCTATTAGAGCTCTGCTTTGTCATGGAACATCAGAATGAACAAAACACAGTAAAAAACCTCTGGGTGGCACTTGGCCAACAGAGATTTCCAGCCAACAAATGAACTTTCAACAAAAACGATATGACTCTAGAAGAAGAAATATGGCAGAAGAATCCTTATGTCTTCGAAATCCTGAACTACTGAAATACACCCTTGGAGCTAAAAATCATCAACATAACCATCTAATTAAAACTAGAAGCAAATTCACAGAGCACCTATTTGGAAAGACTTTCATTACAGATTACCTTTAGTTATATTATTCCTGTTATTGCTAAACAATCAAGATTGTATACTTGACTAGCCAACATAAATTAAGCAACCAAACAGGATATTTCTTAGTATTAGGTATTTTTCTAAAACTCAAGTTTTCTTAGTCTGCCTTTTATTAATTTCCATTGAATCACTTGGGGAAAAACATATTTCTTTAAATATTAACCTTTGGTCAGATTCATTCCTTCCACCCAAACATGGCACAAGGCTTATGAAATCAGAGGGATAGGTAGTGAGACACACAGGAGCCTCCCTGACCATGAGAAAGAAAAGTAGTTAAAGAAAATGCCAAAACTGATCTTCTGCACACCCAGGCAGCAAAACTGTTACTTCTTGATGTATAATACAAAGAGGTCAGTCTTTGGAGCCTTCTGTATTACAAATGCTAAAAAGACTGACTCCTTGATTTCGTACTTATCATTTAGGAACACAAATATGTTGAGACACTTATGTTTTCATTTTTTAGAAACTTGGAGGACTGAGTGTCAGAAGATAGAAATGGTGGTAGATTAGAGGCTGGCCACCACTTCATGCCACTTTCTTTAGTGAAAATGGCAATAGTGGTGTTATATTAATCTGAACATATTGCTACAAAACGTGACACAAATGTACAAGACCTTCACACTACTCTGAGCTTCAATACATTGAGTACCATCCCCCCTCTCCAGCAGATCATGACAACCTACAAGCACAAGGTATGGCCAACCATTCTTCCCAAATCCCAGTGACCACATGGATACAAGAGAAGAAACATCAGTGAATGCCCTACAAGCTGGGGAAGGACTTCGTTATCAAAAAAAATCCACTTATTTGCCTATGGGATGTCTCCTTATGGTATGTAATAACGCCTGCGTGTATCTAGTTCAGTGTGTGGTATTTCATAAATGCAGAGAGCCATATGCTCTATTGTATCTGTGAATAGTCTGACTGACACAAATTATTGTATCAAATGAAGAATAGCCGTCACATACTAAAAACCACAGCTTTAAAAACAACTCATCTGAGCAATGTATGTATTGTAATGCAACTTTCAGACCAGTGTAAATTATTATGATCTTCAATATTGATGTGTATATATATATATATATATATATATATTTTTCAGGAGGGAAGAACTTAGATGTCCAATGCAACAAAACTCATTCAGAATTTTATCATGAAAAATGTACTTTATTCACCTAATTCTCAAGTGCCATACTTCAAACTGAAACTTTTTCTTTCGAATTGCCAATGTACAATATCTTAAAATAGAAAATGTTAGTTTTTTAATAATCTCTATGAATTACTCTTTTACAGAAACAGGCATTCGGGTATGTGGGAAAGACCTGAACTGGATCATTCTGACTATATCCAATATCCAGCTAATCCCTGGTTAGTGTATTCCATTTGTCAAAGAAGTGCCAGACTTCAACTGTCTTGGAAATGAAATCTGTATCTTCTGGGCCTATTAAAAAAAAATATATATATATATATATAAAAAAATATATATATATATATAATTTTGTAGTTGAATAAGTTTCCTTCTTCTACAGGCTCTCCTTGTGAAAAAGATGATGTTGCTAATGGTGGCAATGGTATGCTTGATAATAAGCATGTCTGTGAATGGAAGCTCTGATTCCTGATGCAGACAGGAATTCAATACCATTTCATGAGCTGATGGTTTTCTCGTTTTTTATAAATATTCATATACCTAAATCATCTATTCCATTCCAATAAGGCTCTTCTACTTGCCCCTGCTTCTGAATTTAGGAGGAAACTGATCATTAGGTCTAGGTAGTTTTTTCTGATGCTTGGCAAGGGGTTTTGCAATTACTGTCATCTGTTTCCAAAGATGGTAGTGGCAGCATGCCATTACAGCCCAGTAACTTGCACTCCTATGTCCAGGATTGCAGACAAAAACACATTTCTGTCCAAAGTACCAGTTTTATTTCCATCAGAACATGACGGTTATATTTGGCCATCATTACATTAAAGCTATGTCTTTTACAAAAGCATGTTTGCAATTAGATTGAGGTAGGAAGGCAGGGAAGAAAGGAAGCAACATAAAATACTCTTTGTGGAGCCACTGTTACAGTTTACGTACCTTTTTCAAACTCACTAAACAGATGCAGGCTATATTTCTTTCACTGGCTTAAAGGGCCTGTCTAAAACTAGCAGTATAATTCTGCCTTTAGAAGAACAGCCAGATGAGTGTGAACAGAGACGAGTTTTCTCAGGCAACGCAGCAGTTTCTCTATGGAGTTACCCTTCCACCTATCACCTCAAGGAAAGCTATTTAACCCAGCAGCTCCCTTTTTTCAAGAATTATGGCTCCTCTTCTCCCAAGAGAGCACCTACATTAAAGAACCGTGCAAAGCATCAAGCCTAAGACCTTTAAAATCATAACTGAAACTCTCCTGCAATTTCTCTATAGTTTGTACACTTCTTAAAAAATACTAAGAAGGTAATATATCTGACTAGTGCTCTGTGCCTGTTTCATTTATTAACATCGTTAATGCAACAGATTGTTTTTTTCTTTGGCAATCTGTTTTTCCTTATATCTGAAAAATTATCTGAAATACACATCCAACTTAAGACCTGACCTCAGGAATCACAGGGGAGATAAGTAGTCTCAGCTGCCCAGAATAAATAGCAATAGATAAACAGAGGCCCTGAAGTATAAGCAGAGGGAAGGATGGGAATGTAAACTTCTCATCTACCTTTCCTTTTTCTTACAAAGGAACAGTCCTGCAGGTTCCTACAGTTTTATTTATATTTAAAATTAGGCTACCAATCTGTTGGGTGGTTCTAAACTATGCCAAAACACTTACTGCTGATGTATCTGAAATGACAGCAGTTATTTTTGTGAGACAGCCAGGATGCTTCTGTCCTGATTTATTACCCAAACACTTAAGATTCAAAGAAGATAGATCCAAACCAATCTAAGTGTTCCTCAATACTGTTTGCTGAGGTTTATTTTGTAGATCACATACTTTTATGGCACTGAAGTGATCTGCAATGTGCTAATCAAATTAACTGGTTTTTCTCATTAACAAGCAATGATCCCTGCTTTCCAACTGTAGTACTAATGTCCAGCATATCTAACCATTTCCTAGTTTTCTCAGGACTTGGAGTTTCAGAACTGCAGAGAATGCTAATGTTTCTCTTTAAATACAACAGTGTATGTTCATTTTTTAGTCACTTACTGATTCATGAGTTATATGAATGTGACCTAATTCTTCTAAAGCAGTGGCTCTTACTTTGCTCTGCCACTTGTCTAACAGTCTAAGGAAGAAGCATACCAGGGACTATGAATCTTGAGCCAGGTGAGACAAGAAAGTTACAGGAACAGAAGGAACAGAAATACCAAAGCACTTGACATTCTTGTCCATTATCTGAGACTGATTTACAACGGCATAACTACTTGTAACTCTCTAGAAAAAATAAAGCTTTCTAAGAGAGAAAAGAAACTTGAACCTTAAGAATTTTTATTACACTAATTATTTGCACTAGGAGAGACAAAGTAGACATACATACTAAGAGTGAAATGGGTCATTTTCAAGCTAAGAATCTTGACCCAAGTACATTGCTACAACGTCCTCCAGTGTATCAGCATGTTAGTTAGACACTGTTCTCACAACATCTGCAAAGAATGAAGCAAAGGGCAGGGAAGGCTCTTAAAGTGCACCAGTGAGTGAATAATACTTTTAAAATGTCTAACAGTAAATATCTGCAATGGTGAGAAAATGGAAGGCATGCCTGAACAAGTATTCTTATATTAGATGTAAGACCTGAAGGCTGAATTATAAATCGCTTTTAAGAACTGCCAGTTTATTTTAGTAGATACCAACATTTTCATAAACTTTGTATTAATTTATTTTTTTGTAATATATTGTACTAATTCTCATAATTATTAAAAAGGTGTCATTTAAATACATACATTTCATACAGCTTAGAATGTCTATTTATAGCCTATATTGAAAAAAATTAGAAAACTGTCATATTCACATATCTGTAAATGTTACCATGGTTTTAAATTGCCTTTTTTAATGATGGTAGAACATGTACGAGGCAGGAAGAAAGGGAAAACAAGCATGTTTCAGCATTATTTTGTTCAATAAAAAGTGCATGAATGTAAAAAAAATCTACTATTAAAGAACAAAATATTCCCCCCCACACACACACCATCAGAGCTATGAACTACATGTAGCAAAGCACAATTTCTGTGTGGACATACATGATAATTTTCTTAGTTATTCTCATGTCTGCTAGCAGAGAGGTATTCATCAATTGATATGATGTTATGGCAAATTATTTGAGAAGATTTTTATTATTTTATGTTTTTATAGTAATAGGTCGGCATTTTTTCTTTACATTTTAACCATACCTCCCATACCTAGTTCTCCTTTATGTAGTCCTCCATATATTTTTAGCCAATTTTATTAAATTATTGGTTATAGCTTCATAACAGCATGCAAATTGTAACTCAATCTTAAATGACACTACAAATAAAAGAAAAAATAAACTGATTTTTCAGGACCATACTTTTCTATTATTTTAGTTTAGGATCACAAACACTGACAGCATTTCTTGCAAATACCTAATATTGCATTATTCCCCTCAAGGGAGGAAACAACATTAATAAGTTACTTCACTTTCTATTTCCACATCTTAATGTGGATTTTAACCTTAACTGCTGATTTCCTCTATTTGGAAATGACTATATGGTCTAGAGCATTCTTAATCCTTTATTCTGAAGTAATGCTGAATTTAAAACTTCAGCTTCGGTGAAACATTTTACTTCCCTGAACTTGGGAAACAAACTAATTGAATAATGGTAGCTATTCAACAAGTACATCTGCCACGAAATAACATGCAATTTTAGCATGCTTTTATCATAACATTTTTCCCACTTCCTAAGCATCCTTCTTTTCTGAGTTATGGCTGATGATCCCCATCAAATACAATTTTTACATAATAGCATAATTTCATATTAAATAACGTATGAAGCTCCTAAAAGCACAGCAAATTCTAATTTACTAAAAAAAAAAAAAAATTGCAGCTTATTCGGAAACCCAAACTGTCTTATGGGAAAATGACAGACTTCTATGGGAATATTAGAAAAAGTAGAGCACAAATTTCTTCTCCTGGTTTATAGTGCCATAGCTATCCAACTTTCATTCCACAAGAGTAACATCAAGTAAGGTTTGTATGCTATACAAAACCAGAATGTGGATGCATCATGTCTCTGCAATGTAGTTCAAATTGGAAAGTATTGCCTCCAATCAGGAAGCAAACTTCTGAGTTCAGATTTCCTTTGGAAATTCATGATGCGCTAAAGGTTATAATAACCTTCCTCTTCACTCCATTTATACTTCTTACAATTTTGTTAAGAACTGTTGAGAGTTTTTGCACTCCTTTTCCTTAATTAGAATGCTTGAATGCTAAACAAATTATTTGGTTAATTCTAAAGTTCAAAGAATATTTCACAGATACTTAGACACCGGCCTTTTCTATATTGTAAATATAAACATGCCTAAGAAAATAGGTTTTCTTATAGACTTAGTTTTATGATATTCGGTTTTATATGCACAAAACCGTTAAAATCGAAGTGCCAATGATGACTTTATAGAAATTGCATGCTTTTATACCTGCAATATTATAAAGGCAGACAAAAAATTATGTTCCTTTACCAAAAAGGACCAGAGCAGGGGGTGATGGGGTGAGAGAGAGAGAATGTGATTATGTATGGTCTTAAGTGGCTTGTCCAGGTGTCTGGACATGCTCTGTTTTGTTTGGGTTTGTTTGTTGGTTTGGGGGATTCTGTCATTTTTGTTTGTTGGTTGGTTTTGTGGGTTTGGTTTTTGGTTTTGTTTTGTTTTGGTTTTTTAACTAAAAAGAGTTACTTAAACTGTCCACAAAAAATTAAGGCATCATTCTCAGTCAATCCTAGGAATCTAGAAGGACCCTGAGCATCTAGCAGTGACAACTTTTAACTTGTTCTGACTGGTGATAAGGTGTTCATACACTGTAGATTTGAGACAGTCTGTCAGTCCTGCTACAGTTGAAGCTGGAAGACATCATCATCATGGATAAAATTATGACAGCCTGAAGTGGAGATCTGTTCACTGGAGACCTAATTGGATGTGGTGCTAGTACAATTCATCCAAGTAGTGTTTCAACTATTTTGAAGTCTGGTATCTGTGTCCCTATTACCTCAGATTGGAGTAGTTTCCTTCTGGTTTTACAACACACACATTCCTTGACATGCATGTCATCTAGAAAGCATCTCACTCAAACTCAGGTCCTATAATGCAGATGAGGTTTGACTGATCAAACATGAAGCCCACTGATCACTGAAGAATGAGGAAAAGACAACTAGCTTCTGAAAGTACCTTTAGAATTTCCTAGATTAGAAATTTCTACTCTGACACTCAAGATTAACTTCCTCATACGGGAGAAGGGATATTTCTGCTATTTTTCTACTTTGCACAGAGACTAAAAACCAAGACTTTAAAAAATTGCTAGAATTGCTGGTACATTTCAACTGTATGAACTAATTCAGAACTAAATGCGTGCTTGAATATATTGTTCTTGTTCTTCATCTTGAAGCCAATTTAGTCCGTTAGATTATAATCCATCTCATTATTTTTTACATCTTTTTTTTTTCCTCAAGACATGACTGCCAAACTGCTCTGAATTCCAATTCATTACACCTTCTGAAAGTTAAGACAATTCCAACTTTAGCCACCAATCTTTCTCCCTACTCCTTCTGTACAGCCCTCAATAACTGTCACTAGTAAATTCTTTCCTCAACTCCAAGTTTTATGGGCAGCTCTCTGTTCTAAGCCTAGTCCACAATCCTCACGTTTTGATATTTCCTTCCCCTCCAACACCCTCTTATTTTATTTGTTCTTTTTCACTTTGCTATTTAGTTTCGGGAACTCATCTGACTCCATAGGACCACAACAATGAATGACACAATGCATTTCTTTCAGGGATATATCCCTTTCAGTAGAACCTGGAATTTCTTACCAGTTCAACTATGCATCCTGTACAGCATGCATGGGGCAAGATAGGCATTTCATAAAGTACCCAAATTAAAAAGCGTAGATTGGAAAGCCACATAACTCATCTGGTAGGGAAACAAAAAATGGAACTGGATCTTAACTCTTACAACTTGTCCAAGCATAAGAGCATGCATATTCAAGCTTCAAATACTTCCTTTCTCCACAAAGAAGTCAAACTTTCCTTGACAATGCAGGAAATACACATTCAATTCTCACTCCTGCCATTAGAAATCACTGGTTGTAATTTTTGCTTTACCAGAAATCTTAAGCATTTCTTCAGTGTGAAATAATAAAAGGTGGGAAAGTAAGCATTTGAAGTCAAGCATCATAAATCAAATTTTTTAGAGACATTATTATGAAGGCTAAAGGACCCATTCTGAATTTTATCTTATATTAAGAGTAATACAAGGCTGTTCTCAGAATCATGCATAAGAAGAAACAACCATAAAACTCTTAGTCTAACACCATTCCTTATGCCCTCAAGAAAGAAACAAAGTTAAACACAGTTTAGAGTCATCTTCAATAAAATCAGCTGGTTATGAGTCTCAACTGCACACAGCTTATCTGCACCAATGCTAGGCTATACACATAAAAAACTACAAATGGTAAGGAATGGAAACCCCCCCAAAATATTTTTAAAATAGTTAGAAGTACTTAAGAGAAAAGAAGACTGGCCATAATAATGAAACTCATATTCTTGGTCTATGTATTCAAGACCAAGTGTTTTTCTGGATAGTATTCTTCAACAAAATGGAAGTTACTTGGATCACTACAAGGTTAAATTAGTTAAATTTAATACACTATAGTATACAAAACATCAGACTGAATGATCTAATGACTTCTCACCACTGTATAATTTAATAAACTACTATACACTAACAACACATTGAGCCATACTTCCATCAGGGAATCTTATAAATCCAGTTTTGGAGAAACTGTGGATAACCTATCAAAATATCTGTATTATGATTACCATTTTCTTTTTATCACAAGATAATTTTATTTCTCAGTTCAACTTTAAAAAAAAAAAACCTCAGTATTCCATGGGAAATAAATATTTTTTAAAAAACATGACCTAAGAGCAATCCTCTCATTCTTATTTAATCCACTGTTTTTTTGTTTTATGTCATATATTCAGTGTAGACATGACCCTTAAATGATTCTATTTTTCATTTGACAATGAAGCCAGTTTATTATTTCTCATGTATGTCTGAAGAGAAAAGCAGTAATCACAGTACAGCCAAAGAAAAAAGTTTACAAGGCTCCATGAAACTATTGCTTTACTCACATATTCAAGTAACTTTTAGTAGGTATTGGGAATCAGGAAGTTGAGAAGAAATAACTTTGATTTGGTTGTAGAGGAATTCAGTCACAGTGTGGGCAAATTGAAGGTGACGCGTGGATAGCACAAAACGTTATAAGCATTGAAGATCGTTTGCCCACATATTCTTTCCAGCTTACACTGAAGGTATCTACATTGCGCATTCATTTTTAAAATCAAGCTTGCAGTGCAACTTTATTTAATCACTGCACACTGGACAAAAACTAAAGGAATATGATTTCTACTTTCTTTTCCAACCTACAGGAAGAGGTGAAATCCTCAAAAAGCTGAGATTTCAGAAATTTAAAAGACCTTATATATAAGAAACCAAAAGATATGGAATGTAAAAAACACAGACGGTTAAAAAAAAATCCTGTGATCACAGGATATATGCTCTTGCTATATTGTTTTTCTTGAATTCTAACCAAAGACTAAGTTCCTCAAATCAATTCTTGTCATCATGCCAGCTTTACATGATAAAAAAAGCTGCATATATTTAAATTGTTTTCAGGTATCTGTGGAACAAGCTGCATGACATACAGATTAGAATGAAGATGTAGTATTGGAAGATCGATTTTCTTATTAAACATGTGACAAATTCACGCCAAGGTCATAGATCATCTATTACTATAAGAGATATTATTAACAAGAATTTCAAAACTATAAGTAACTTGGAAGACCTCTTTCCTCAACAGTGGAAATATATTTTCCTTTACCCTATCTTTTTCATCTCATGCAAATGAAGGAAAAGAAGGAAGGAAATAAAGATGAGGAGAAGTACATGTGGTTTAAATTATTTTTGTTCAGATCTTATACAATTGCTTATGGATTCTAGAATTTGTCTACTTCAGTGCAACAGTGTTTTTTTTCATACTGAATACAAATGAGATAATACTTGCCCAATCATCTCCATGATAGGTGGGGTGGAAATAATTTTCACTTCCAACTACCTTTTTTGATCAGCAGACTGATAGTTTCCATTTCAGCCTGTATTTAAGCTTTTAGCAGTTGCATCAACTAAGGAGTGGAAAAACATCATCCATAACTCTGTGTTGGTCAACCCATGTAAACAAATGAAACCTCTTGATAATGAAGGTGCCTAGTCTTTTCAGAAATATCACGATGTACTAAAAATGCTGTCTTTTGAAGGAACACCTGAAATATTTCCAGATCAAACTCTACTCAGGTTCTATCAGTGTAACAACATCTTGTTCTTTAAAATTATAGGCTGATGCTTAAAATGTAAGAAGTTATGGTATGACTGCTCTATGACTTGTTTTATATACTTCATGCTTGAGTGAAAGATGTGTATGAATAGTATATTAATATTGACAAGAGAATCAATGTTTTAATGAAAATAGTTTGAATTATATTTAAGACAAAATAATAATAAGCAAAAAAATTACCTTTTCATCATTCTTGTTTCATAAAGAAAGGTAGACAAAAGAGGAAGAAAAAATTTTAAAGTGAAATATTTAAAAATATGTAACAGAGTAGGAAAGTTGTGAGTCAAATCTCAAAAGCACAGATTTAGCTGCAATCTAAAATCAAATGGTAAACAGTGAGTCTTCAGTTCTAAATTTAAAGCCCTTGGTAATACATACTAAATAAAATGTATTGCCACTCGTGAATACTATATACAGAAACATGGAGTACCAGAATAGAGATGGTATGGCCACGCAGAAAAAAAAAAAAAAAAAAATCTGTTATTAAACTAATATTAAAAAGGTGATACATTAAAACATATTCTTTTTTTAAACTCACTCACTTGTGACCAATCTCATGTGCAATGGTAAAAGCTGAACCTAGGCCAATGTCTTCATTAATGCTGCAGCTCCTTTCAGGCTCACACATTCCAGCCACAGAGGCCAAGCCTGAATAAACAGAAGGAGACACAAAGGGTCATGCCAAGGTGTTTCAGTCTTAAAAGCCCTAGTTATAAATGCCTGGATTCTTTTTAATAACCTCTATGCACAGAAGGAGCAGTTGGCAAAAGGTTAACTTTCTAGTCATTTGCAAAATCACTGGGGGGAATTTCACTTTGCCGGCTAGACATTAATATTTTTTGAACTGCAGTCAGTGCTGGAAAATGTCTAGACTAGGGGTTAGATTTATAAATTTTACTTCTGGTAACTTGGGACCACCTAGTAACTTGAGCCAGGAGAGGGAATTCAAGAAAGCATTTCTATTTTAACATTCTTGAGCCTGAAGAAAGCAAAATGTATCCACATTATTTTTCTAAAGAAATCTGTTTAAGTTTAGTGGGTTCATAAAAACATACAAGCAACTTTTTTAAGCTATGAAAAGCCCCACATGGTATGTTAAAAAAATTAAAAAAACAAAACTGAATGCATCAATGAAGAGAAAGGAGACATGTTAATAACAAGCATTCATTTAACCATGGAAGTATTTTCCATTTATCACCCATCATCTTCTGGAATTAAAACTTTATTATATTACAAACACACTTAAAAACTTTAAGTCACTGGCATTTACAGAACATGGCTATGGCTCTTCTGTATCTTGCACATTCTTCAGCAACAGATTATCACACAACATACTGCAGTCATAATTTAGTGCCACCAGAGAAAGCTCTAAACATCAGATTTATTTAATGTATTCCTCCCTAGAGTTTCTTATCTGAAAGAAGCAGCAATCTTTTCTTTAAGGAAATTACTTGCTCAGATAACTACACTATAACAGAAAAATGACTGAAAAAACAGTGCAGGGAGGGAGGAAGAGAGAAATCATACTCTTTATATGAGCAGGCACCTGAAATAATTCTGTTTGGACTAAAAGTAAGCAAATAGTAAAATGGCAAGTGCTTCCTGCCTGTGTCCACATTTAGCAAGTCATTTGGAGCTGTAGGAACTGGTCAGGAGAGCGAAGCACTGACACTGAGGCTCCTCACATATCTTTGTATGTGGGGTGGACACTCTAGACTAATTTAATCCCGTAGGCTGAACATACTCACTATACATGTGGTTCAAAGCTTTCTAAAGGAAGAAAAATATTACAAGATATAATGAGAATACAGCCCAAGTGGTGATTTAGACACTGATGTCTCCCATAGGCACATAAGGAACATTTGGGGAGTACGTGTTCTGATTTACTTTTCCTCAAAACAAATCTAGTTTGTGCACACCAAAGCTACTCCAATAACCAAACTGGCATGGGCAAAAGGTGACAATGTGTCTCTGTAGAATTTGCATCAAAACAGTACTACTGCTATAAATCAAATCATCAGCATAGACACACCCACAAAGATATAACATCAGAAGAAAAAAAAGACTAGCCATGAAGAAAAAAATGTATATTTTTTTGCAGTCTGAAAACAGTAGAAAATCATTGTAGTTCATCTGTGTTATTTTAATTGAGCTGGACATTCTGAAGACAACATGGCAATATTTACACACCAACTGTCATGCGCCCCTGCAAAGTCCACCGCCTTTGAGTAATAAAGTCATCTCTATCTTCAGACTTCGTAACTGAGCACTTGTTTCAGTGACTTATAGGACCCAACTAATGTAATTCCATACCATGCTTTCAGAAAGTGACAGAGCTCAGGTCAAGAACTCAGTCTACAGCTCAGATTTTAAAAAGGAGTTGTCCTTCTCTGGAGTCACAGAGGTGTTGCAAAGACATCCGAGGTCTATCTATTCTAAGAGGTTCCATGAAAGATTCCCTGTCTTAGGAAACCAGAATAGGAGAGAGATTTCTAGGCCACATGAAATCCTTTACTTCTGTTTCTTTCTAGAACACCAATGACTCAGGTTTCTTTTGACCTTTTGAGACATCCCTGAGACTTTTGTTCAGAGAGTCTTTAAATATACACTGAACTGTAGTTACTGGAGTGGGACTTAAGCATATTAAAGGCCTTGCAAAAGAGGGCCACAGGGCCTTGTCTATTCAGTTCAATGCCTATAATGCAAATAAATTGTCATGGTTGTGTATTGCCAAGGGTACTTTAACACTGAGTTGGAACTGATACCACATGTAATGTTTATTTTAAAAAAATCAATAAATATAATTTAAAAATCAAGCCTTTTCTTTAATAAAACATTTGCCAAAGTCTATCCTCTATTATGCTGGATTCAAGTGAAGCAGAATTTGACTTTATGCCAAAGTTTGATACAGTAAGAACTAGTACAATAATGATCTGTGTTAAAAATATCACGTAAAAATATCAAATAGTTTGTGCGTGAATGTACACTCTTTCAAACTTTCTTTTAACACTTGCAAAGACAGTTCTATGACAGGAATACAGTGTCTTTATTTTTTTCTCCTCCACACAGATGCCAAAGAAAATCAATTTACAAATTCATCAGCACCATTTGCCTTTTACTAAAACATGCTGTGAAAATTGTTTATATTTACAGCAGGTACCTTTCCCCATGTAAACTAAATCTCTCCGCCAAAAGTGCTGCTGTCATGAGCGGGACTTGTAGAAAAATTAACAACAGTTAAGGCTATCAAAGAATACAGTAATACAGAGAAAGACAAAGCAAATACGAGTTCTGACTGAGGAAAGTATTAATAGCCTGAACTGGAATTGTATCTTTAATTATTTCTGAGAAACAGTTTTATGAAAGTATGTAAATTGAAAAAAAATACAAGAATGTTATGTCTTTGATGTTTATTTCCCATGTTCAAGCACTATTATAGGTAATTACAATATTTAATAACTTTCAGCAACAAGTTTAGGAGTGGAGAGAACAGCAGCTCTCCTTTTTGTATCTAAGGTTGCTATGTGTGCTCCTCCACTGTCAAAGTATCATTTTAAAGGGTTTAAATGTTACTGTAATTTATATCACTGTGCTATTTTTCTCTAAGTCTGTGAAAGGAACAACCTGAAGCTCTGCTCCCTGTGTACAACAGAGCAACAGTGTAAACCTTAAAGCGTGTTTCTTCTGCAAGGTGGTTTGTGGACTTTTTTTGTTGGGGGGTTGTTGTTGCTTGGGGATTTTTTTAGCTGTTGTTGTTTGGTTTGTTTTTTAACTTTCTTGAGGTCTTGTATTTTTTTAACTAGATCATGGAGTCAGGTTAAATAAAAATAAACAGCAAGTTCACCTCTGTAATAAGTAAGTTTGAGTCATCTGCCAGGTTTCATCACAACTACAGGTTCCAGAGAAAAGCACACAGGAGCAGCTCACTTAATTTAAACTTCTAGCAATGTATTAAAGCAAAACCACACCTAGGTTACTTTTTATTGTTCATGCTTATGAAACTGAAAAATTTTGAAAGAATAAAACTAAAAAGATCTAATCAGTCAACAAATCAACAGCTGAGTATAAAGCAAGGCAAGAACAAATATAAGCTGAAATTTATCTTTAAAACCTTACCCAGCGTTCCACAAGGCTTGTTTTTATACGTGCAGATATCATATCTGTTAAGCAGGGGAAAAAAAAGTAGATATGTCAGAGAACCAAAGTTGTAAGATATTTTGTATATTTATCACATATCTCTATCATAGTTCAAGTTGTCAGACCGCAATCAGCTTAATTAAGTGCAGCCAGCTGGTGTCGGCATTTTCTGCACTCTGGTGTAAACCGCAAGCTGCAGTACAGCCGCTGGCCTCGGGCCAGTGGGACACCTGCCAGTAAGAAAAAAATGGTTAAAGTGGATCTTTGTAATCACCAACTCCACAAAGCAGTCTACCAGGCTGTTCTGAACTTAGAGCAGCATGTCTATAGGCTGCTACTGATTCAAAACACTTAACTTTTACTTTTTGAACAGTCAGAATCCTCTTATTGTCTAATGCTTATCAACTAAACAATATTGTTTTTCCTATTTAATATTTTATTCTGATTAAAAACTATAACTCTGAAGTACTACACTAACAATTATGTATAAAAATCTTATTAATTGCCATTATAGTTCCCTTCTCATTATCTTCCAATTATTATATGTGTCTTAAGAGTACCATAACAAACCAAAATGAAAAACATTTTTTCAAAAAACTAAATAATGCCTTTAAAGGAGAATTACCATCATCTTTGATACATTCCTTCAAATACAGAAACTCAGAGAAACTCTGGAGCTGAAAATGGATTTAGAAATGTTTTCCGCAGCACACTCTATAATAGCAGTGGTCATGCAGCAGTCAACTGATGAAATACACCTTCAGATTCTGAATTTGCAGTTTGATTATATGGCTAGTGATATGAGAGCACTCCTACAACACCTCTGATTTTCAAGGATTTATACTGACTTCCTTGCAGTGTGTTTCAGAGTAATTTCTATTCTTTTGAATGGTGAATCAAAACAAGATTAAAATATACCATATTTATACTTAAAGTTTTAACGTGAGGAGTTACTAATTTCAGGCCACTTGACATTTCTGTTAAATATAACATAGGGACTGTTCTCCTGTAGGAGTCTGATCATGAGATGTATACCCTCTCAGTGCTAACAGAGTTGAGGCCTGTCTCTAAGCCAAATTCATGGACAAAATAGCAAAGCTTAAAATTTGGAACAAATCCAGTAAACTCTCTATACATGTAGACTGCTGTGACCACATGGGATTCCTGTGATATTTAAAGGTACTGAGCATGGAGCAGTTTGTAGGATTAAGCTCTAATTTTGAACTTACATGTTCATATGTACTGATCTCATCAATATAGTTCACATTCTGCCATCCTACATGCACATAAAGCTCTCACTGATTTCCCATTTGCTGTGAGGAAAGGAGGAGGTAATGAAATCAGCATTCTTATACAAAATGTGGTGGAATATCATTAGGTTTTGTATGTCATGAAGCTTTAAGATGACATAGGTACAGAGAGAAAGAACTGCACTGGTTATTTCCTGCCTTTTATACACGTAAGGAAGTAAACTTCCTATTTCTGCATTTAGGACAGAGTCTAAACCTAATCCTGTTCAAGTTCCTAAACTTCCTCGAATTCTTTAAAATGTAGTTTAAAGCTGAACACAAGGAAGACAGTACAATACACAGGAAGTACTGGTCTTCTGAGATGTTTTAATATCCAATGCTAATTACAAAAAACTAAAGGTATATATCCTTAGATAAAATGGAAGTTTAAGAAAAAAGCTAGTTCCACTAAATTCAAACAAAATGTTGTCACCAACTTCTCCAGAGTGGCAAACTGGTCCTTACAGCCTCAACCTGCTTACTGTCATACAGATATGAATATGAAGCTATGCCTCACCTCCAGTTAAGTTTCACAAGGAACCATGATAGGAAAGAATGCTATAAATTAAGTCCATTTTTCCTGTTATATTTTTGAAAAACAAAGACCTTGGTATCCTCTGTTTAAGCTGGGTACAGAGTATTTTCAGTACGCATAGGCTAACATTTGCATGATGATAATGAAACTTAAATTAGAAAATAAAACTAAAGAAAACATGATTTTATTTTCCAATACACTAATTATTTTTGCAAGAACATATCCAGGCAGTAATGTGTTCTAATTAAGGCTTCACAAAATACTAATAATTTATAGGCAGTAATTAATTTCCTGTAAGGAGCATTCATATGCTTACGGCTATGTTTAACAGAAAAAAAACCTCTTAGGTTTTCAGTGTTCAATGCCTTACCTTACCTACATCAGCTTCAATCTCCATCTTTTCCTCTTCCTTTCATATAGATGGTTTCTGCTTGTAAATTGCTTGAAATCTCTTACCATTTTTATGTACCAAACTGCTTGATTCCATAATTTGCTTCTCTATATGACTTAAACATATTAGTCTAAACTGTGGGGTTTTGTTTTGACAACACTTCCTCTAACTTTATTTTGAATTTCCAATGAATCCATTAAACCCACAGATGTTGGGTTCCAAAATGCAAAGATTGCAGAGTCAATATTTCCCAGATAGCAGCTTCAAACCAAGAAACCCCTGAGATGACAGATCATTCAGATTAACCATGAGATTAGATAAGTCTAATTGGTATATAAAAAAAAAAAAAAAAACACCACACAAAAAACACCATCAAAACCACAACCAAATCAAACAAACACCAACAAAAAAACCCAACCAAATGGAAAAAACCCCACACCACACTCCAAAAAGGTAAAGATGGGCCCTAGTTGTCACTAGTGTCACCAGGACCTCAGCAAACACTTCATGAGCCAAAGACAACCAAAAGATAAATTCTCAAACCAACCATTATCATTGAAAATGACAACAGTCAGAAGAGATATGCAAAAACATAGTTTGTAAGATATGAATGTATTTTCTTTTTTATTCATTGACTGAATGTGTAAGAGGGCCACCACGCAAAATTTGAATGTAAGAATACAGATATGCAGGTTGCAAAAAACCTCAGGATGAGATGGTAGCTTGATCATTTTGAGACAGCCAAGGAAATCCTTACCCAAGGTGGATCATATGCCTCCTAATAAAGTTGGTGCATATGTCCTTCGAATGTGACCAGGGTGAGCAAGAGAAATGTGGAAAGATGTTTGAAGCAAGATTGTTGTTTACGTGCCCATTCCTACCCTGAACAAATCAGAAGTAATTCAATGAGGCAGATGTGGAAGAGGTCTGGGACACCTGGGTACACCTGCAGGGCTGCTGAATACAGGTGGAAAATACATGATGGACATACAGCTGTCACTGATAACTAAGACCAATGTATCAGTCAGAAGGAAACTGCAGAGGTAGACTATTATCAGTCCACCAAGATGGTGAAGCACTGGAGCAGCAATAGCCTCCTGTCAGGCCATGAATCAAACATGAAGTGCGAGTGTGCCCTTCAAAGGTACTTAAGGAAAAATTTCCAGTCTTTTGCAGGATACAAGCATACCCCATGCTGAAATACACATCTATACCACTGAATTAAAAATTGAAAGCAACCACACTCCTGGACACTGAAATTCTATTATCTGTATTATCAAAGTGTTCTAAAATCCACCAAATTGTTAAAAAAATGACAGCAACTAATCTCAAAGAATTCACAGAAGTAGTTCAGAAGGTGGCCACATACAATTATGTACATGCGAAACATACGAAGATACTCTGTTCTGGAGAAGTCAGCTTACTAGTATGGACGTAAAAAGTTCTGTGGCAGCAGTCCTCAGTGAAAGAAAAAATTCACTGACATGTTTGTTGAATTTATTAGTGTAGATGTAAGCTACGGATTATATCTTGAAGAAGTCTCAGTTATCTGCAACTCTGACTTGCAGAAAAATTCCTTTCCTTTGCAAATCTGATGAGGAGTATGACCCTGATCATTTGAGTAGGACACTTAAGACAAATATATAAGAAAGATGAATTCTCTGTAAATAGTGTAAGCATTGCTCAGTCCTGTCAGATGAGTTATTTGCAGCTACAGCCAGTTGCAGACACCTTAGGGGAAGACACCCATTTCTCTCCCACCTAGCTGTACATTGCAGGGAAAGGTGAGAGGATTCTTCCTGATCCCTGCAACCTGTCAGCTTGTGAGCTTATTAGAAATGCAAACTGTTCAAAATCAGCACGAAACACAAGCTACTTACTTAAAAGCACATAATCCCACTCTAAAATTACCTGAAAGATACCAATATGCCTGAGCAATATTTCAGATAGTTATTGACAGAAGTAAATGAGGCTTTTGAACAAATATTTCTTCATGGAAAGGAATTTAGGAAACAAACAAACAAACAAAACTATTATGACAGCAAAATGCTAGGGAAAACCCTACCAAGATGGCTGTAATATAAAAAATACATGAATGTAAGAAAATTCAGTCTAGACAAAACCAACAAACAGGTATGACTGGATAAAAAAGCTCCTCATAACTTTGAGACAGCTGAACATGTACTTCATATATATAATACTACAGGATTTGCCAATTAACCTGCTTGACAATGTTGTCAGAAAACAAAATAAAGCCTAAGAATTGGCTCTGCCCTGACTAAGAGGAAACAGAGCTAACCACAACAAATTACTAAGATTTCATTTTTATGGAACATTTACAAATGTGTTATCTCCAAAAGGAAGGTTTAATTTTTCAAAAGTTTTAAACCAAATTATGCTTTTTGACACTTCCTTTTTATTATTAATTTTGACAGTAAGCTATTAAAATAAGGACTGTCCTTTTCATACACCCTTGCTCAACAATAAACGTAAGAGGTACCTTAGAATTTGATCTTTTTTACTTTTTATTCTTCACACTATGTCACGATTCATCTATGCACCCAATCATGTGTCTCATATTTGAATAAGTGTTAAAAGACCAGACCAGTAAAGTTAATGTAGTTCCAGCACCTAGAACCATAAACTGAACTACTGCTGAATCAAACCAATATCTCAGACTTCCCTTAAAGGGATCAAAAACCTCAAGTTATCTGACAATTCCAACTCTTATTTCTAAGTATTGGAAAACAAAAAATAGTAAGTGGCTCGTAGTTTCACAACATTCTTTTGCACACATATACTTGGCTACTATTAAAAAGCGGTTATTTTGCAAGTGCAGACAATGTCACTGATGCTGGAGAAGTGTGTGGAAAAAAATAGTTATAAAACAAATACCGGCTTTAGGTCAATTTTTACAAAAAACTTTGTATCATAATTCTGCAACAGATCATCACTCTTAATATAATTTGGTCATTCATTAGATTTGCACAGGTTACAAACAGCAATACTCTTTATAACACAGTATTTTTTTATGTCTTTCTAAAAGCTTTACTACAGCATATCTTTAGCCTTACTGAAAGTGGTACACCGCAAAAGCATTCTGCCTTAAAATAAAGTACACGTCTTATTTGGTTTCCTCCCCAAAAACCTCAAACCAAAAAGAGCTATTTAAACTAAGGAAGGAAAAGTATAATATATATGTTACACATCACTCAACAAAAATAGCTTTTTCTATTATTAGTTTTCCATGTCTTTAAAACTGCCATGGACAACCAAAGTCTGGCTCTACTGGACCTTCTTTTGATACTTACCATAGGTGGATAAATGAAATTCTGAGTTAGAGTTAGAAAAACCACTACTGGTATAAGTTCTAATTCTCCTGACTTATATGAAAATAAATAACTGAAATAATTGTACTGCAGATGAAACATTTCCATATTACTTTTTCTAAACTGCAAATGCAGTCAGAACAGTATAAATAAACATTTTTTCAAAACAATTTTTTAAAAAGCTGTCATTTGTCTCATCAGTTTTGGCAATGTAACATCAGAACAGCAGATTCAAATTTACTATAATCATTATTATCGGTGTACTTAGTACAGATGTACAAAGTTGATTTTGAAATTATGATTTTATAAAAGATTCTCTAATTGCAAATTCACCACCTAGACTGTATAAAAAAAAAAAAATCTTCAAGTAACCTCATGAAAAATATATCAACAGACAGGTTTTTCTTCAATACTATGTTGATGTGTCATGCAAGCATATAGCAGAGCTATTGCAAAAGATACTAATTACATGCAAATAGAGGACTCTGTAGATGAGATAGTAAACAAAAATCAATCTAAAGACAGGATGGAGACCCTGGACTGTTCTCAGCTTAAGATATACCCTAGGCCATAACACATCATTTTATTTGAGGAAATAATACATCCAGACTTTTTAATCATCATCTGCTTTCTAAGGCTATCTGTATTTATGTACATTTTTGGCCCTTTTCGGGGTTTATTCTACAACTATCCAGACTAAAATCTTCCTTTTCCAACGGAAGTCATGATCCTTATATAGAAACATGTCCTTCCCAGCTACAGCAATGAGAAGAGAATAAAGTAACGGCAAGTACAGAATAACAAGTGCTACAAACTGTCAGATCATGATCGTTAGGTATCTGAGACAGATACCCACAAAAACTTAGAAGAAAAATGTCATTATTCTGCTAGTATTGAAAAAAAAAAAAAACCACACACACAAAAAAACCACCACAAACAACAACCAACCAAACCAAATGAAAAAGACCACCACCAAACAAACACCAAAAAACCCTTCAAAGAGCAGGAGTACTGCTGACTGATTCACCTGTGACATCACAATCTTTGCTTCTATGATAGTACTATTAAGTGAATTAAAATCGGATAGCATAAAAATACAGGGAATTCCTCGTCATCCATTGCTTGATGTATTGTTAACATCATTTCAAACTCCGGAAAAGGCAGAATACTTCCCTTCCCCACATTCTTCTTCTAATCAGAACCTTTCTGTAGACAATACATGACTACAAAGTGAGAAAGTATCAGCTCAACCACAATATCATGAAGACAAATGAACACTGTACAAACTCACTAGACTATTTCAGTTGACAATGTAGACTCTAGAATTACTCTATAGAGGGCTTTATAAGCAAACTAGCACTGGAGAAACAGCCAGGCACTTGTGGTTCCAAAGCCTGCCCCTAGCAAGCCTTGGACTAGCAATGTTACTTCACGCTCTGCTCTGTCTTCATTTCTTCTTCATTAGAAATTAATTTTCACTTTTTTCCTATTTTGATTCCAACACATACAGTCTTGCTGTATTCACTCATTCCTTCCTCCTCCATGTATTTTCTTTTGTGATTCTCAGTGAATATAAGTCACATCAGAGTCCTCTCTCCACAGCTTTAAGACTAACAGAGACTCACTGATGGCTCAAGCTTTTCTCAATTAGCTTATACAAATAGGTCTATCCTACTATAAACATAACTTTGAGGGACATCAACATGGCAGTCACAGCACCACACAGGCTCGGCCTAGGGTAGCTACCCAGAGATCCATCTTATTTCTTTCCAATTTTACACCCTGTACCAAGATCTGTGCTAACACACTTAAAATCAGCACCTAGGCTAGCTAAAAGAGCTTGACTTTCAGTATACTAGAATCACTTTACTGATAGTAGTACAGACAGCATAAGCCACCACAGAGAAGGAGCTCCAGGCCTAATAGCAGTTATAGTCCTATCTCAGATAAACCTGCCTTTCTTCTTCAGAACATCCTATTTCAACACTGAGTCTCCTCAACCACGTATCTTTCAACGCTGGACAGGGTGCTGGGCCATCTTGTCTAGATTATGCTTTTGCCAAGAAAGGTTGGACCAAATTATCCCTGTGGTCTCTTCCAACCTGGTATTCCACGATTCTATGAAAATAATTTTAAAACCCCTTATTGGACAAACAATACATAGATTTCAAAATTTTAAAATTAATTATGATAGTAAGGCACAAAAGCTTGCAAGCTAGAATACTGTGAGCCCATAATCAGAGAGTATAAATTTGGCAGAGTTTAAATCCAGTAGAACTATAAGGAGTGTTTCAAAGGTCTTATGAGGAATAGTTGAGGGATCTGGGGCTGTTTAGCCTTGAGAAAAGGAGGCTGATCTTATCACTCTTCACAACTACCTGAAAGGAGGTTGTAGCATGGAGGGTGCTGGTCTCTTCTCCCATGTTGCGACTGACAAGACAACAGGAAACAGCCTCAAGTTGTGTCAGGGAAGGTTTAGATTGGATATTAGGAAAAAATTCTTCATGGAATGGGTTGACAGGCATTGGAACAGGCTGCCCAGGGAAGTGGTTGAGTGACCATCCCTGGAGGTGTTTAAAAGACGTGTAGATGAGGTTCTTAGGGACACAGTTTAGTGCTAGAGTTAGGTTATGGTTGGACTTGATGATCCTGAGGATCTCTTCCAAATGAAGTGATTCTATGATTCTATGAAATATCTTCTGTGGTATAACTATTTTTCTTTCTATGGGCTAGTTCCTGATCCACAGAAAAGAAGTTATGCTACCACATCAGAAAGGTGGAGTTACCTACCTGAGTGACAATTGTGACTTCATTACCATTCAGAGACAATGGAGAAATTCAGCATTTGCAGTATCACTAGAACACAGGTAATACTTTACTTGCTGTATTCTTTTCCTCAGAAGCAATTTCATTGTTTTACTGCATTCTCAGAAGTGAGGCAAGATTTAGATGGAGTTACATGGATGTGACTAGCTAAAGCTGGCCTAGAGAACAGAACAGAAATTTCTGCATATCTACTCCAAGTACACTGCTAATAATTTTTCTATCAGTGCATTCAGGAAAAGTCTGGCAACGAATACATAAAGCCTTTGTTCAAAGGACATTCACTCAGACCAGCTCAAGCAGCTTGTAGGGCAATGCTATTTTAGAGTGTGCTAATGCAACAAAGTCTGGGAAAAAGGAAGACTAGCAAAACTAATTACATAGGTGTGGCTGGGGGCATCCTGCCACACAGCAGAAAATATTATGCTAAACCATTTATAAGAAGCCACTAGTCTAGACCTTTGGCAGAAGGGAAACACAGCTAGGAGCTATGATTACGAACCAAGTTTTAGTTCTGTTGTATCAACATAAATGATAGAAATTATAGCAATAACATATTGCAAATATATTTATAAGTTTGCTGCAGATGTGGCCATTCTCCCTTTTCTAATTTTCTGAATATTCTAAGTCGTTAGTTTAAAAGTCTCTCAAAAAAATCACATGTCCTTATACACAAAATGTGCACTTCATCTGCCCTTACTCACACTGCATATGGGATAAAAGGCTTGGTACATTAGGTCGATTGTAAAGAGCAGCAGTTCATTAGGATGACAGACTACACCTGCTACAAAAATAAGAACATAAGAATTGCAACATGAGCCAAACCAAAGATTCCACTGTCCCAGCACTCTGCCTTCACAATCATCTAAGAGAATATCCAAGGGACAAAAAACAAACAAACAAACAAACACCCACAAAAAAACACACCACACCACAGTGCAAGCATAAAATGACAATTACCTCAATCCTATCCCAACTTCAACCATACTCAGCTCAAATTTTTTGAGACAGATGTGCTTCTGAGTATTCAGTAGCTGAATGGATTTTTCTTCAGTGAACTTGCCTAACCAACCTTTCGACCCATGCGTATTTCCAGCTTCCATAAAGTGTCTTGCCTAGGAGTTTCAACATCAGCTAACTCTTGCATAAAGGGCTGCCTCCCTTCTCCTTGTACTGAGCCTTTCTTCTGCTAAGTTTATTGGGCAGCCTTCAGTTCATGTAATGAAAGATGCAATGAATTATTGTTCCTTATTTATGCCCTTCATACAATCTGTAACTTTATAGATCACTGTAATATACTCCCAAATTTGACTTTTCCAAAATTTGACTCCCCCAAGAAAGACAGTCCTCAACTTGGTAACTGCTTGTAAAAAAAAGCCCATATTTTTTTGATCAGACTTGTTTCTCTCTCCCAATTATCTAAAACTTCCTGAGACATCAAGGTAAGAATGACACAAATTACACAAAGTATTCTAGTTGCAGGCATATCAAGCCCAGTATACTCAATGGCATAATAAAGATCTTTATTCTTATCCCAAAAATTAATACTTAATTTTCTGGCTTTAGAATGTATATTTTACATCTAGGCTAAATCCTTTCAGTAAAATCATAATATTATAAAATAACAGAATCAAAAGAGGAAAGAAGAGCAGTGATTTTTTTTGTTGTTGTTGTTACTTCTGGTTCATACTTCCACAAAAAGTTCTGAGAAAAGGATTGAAACTCCTAAGCATGTTCTGTTACAACCTATTTTTCCTGAATACAATGAGAACAATATGCCCTGTGCTTGTCACAGTTAAACAATCACAAAGTATCTGGGTGATCACAGAGTTGTATTTACACAAGGAGCTAAATTTCAGTAGCTTAACACAGTAACGAAAGCTTCTTCAGCCAATGGAATTAAAAAAAGAAAATCTACTTGTTGACTTTTTTTTTTAAGGTCAAAAAAAGAGGCAATCACTCCATTCAAGTTATTGTTAACCCTGACTAGTATCAAAAGCAATTTTTCTTTTAAAGGTACACTCAAAAATTTGTTCCTATAGCACGTTACAATAAATTACAATAAAGGATTTCTCCTCTTCAAGAAATGACAGGAACTAATTTGATTGCCAGTGCTTAAAGAACAATACAACACAACTCAAGTGCTGGACACCATGGTGGTTCTCCAGATGACATGCATAAATTCCATCAAACAGGCTGCTGCTATGTTCCACAACAATTTTAAAGCTAATGAACTTTATAGACTGCCTGTGAACTGAGAGGAAGTGAATGCATAGTGTTACAGAATGAAAAGACAAGAGAAGCAATGACTGTTGTAACAAAGATTACTTTGAAAGAAGAGAACAGATAATAAGTCTACAAGAAGAATAACATGACTGAGATCTTGTCCATGTCCTGACCCAAAGGTCTTGTCATATTAATACCAAAAGGAACTTATTTTTATTTTCATTTTTTAAATGTGCTGGCAAATTGAATACCTGCACCTCAGACAGTTCTCTAAAGCCTGTCTGTACCAAAAAGTGGATATTTTAAGTCGTTAGTTTACAAGTCATTAATGCAATCCAGAATTGCACTTAATATTTGCCTCATCTCTTCTCCATATCATACACAGCAAGAAGAAATATTTGCTCGATTCAATATTTAAAAAGTCTGTGTGGCATACACTATCATCTTCTGTCTAGCTTATTTTTACAAATCACTTTAATGACAACAGCAACTAAGTGCTGTGAATGAATAGCCAAATAACATGAAAACAATAACTTTACAGACCACACTTCTCTTATTGTATGAATACAAGCTGGGTTTAGTCAACAGTGTCTACCAGACTGCATGCAAGTTCCCCATATGTGATTCTATGAATGAAGCAGGTTAATCTGTTTTAGTGCTTCTACCAATAAAGAACCACAGAAGAATCATCTCTGGGATTCTGGAAAGAAAACGAGCTACAGCAACAGTGATCCACCTTGCAAAGGGGCACACCTGTCAGATTTCTTTCCCTGTCTATGAATAATTCAAACTAAGCTATTAATTCCATATTAAAACTATTCAATTGTCAAAGGGAATTCCTCACATATTCCTAAGTGTTAATCTTCCATACATTATTCAAGTCGTATTTTTGTAAACTATTCTTTCAAAGCTAACTTATCTTGAAGTGGGATAAATTCCTCTCCAGTACTTTTATTAAGCCCACTAAGCATTTACCCACTAAAAACAAACCAAACCAAAACCAAACCAAACAAACAAAAAGAAAAAAAAAAAAAATAAAACATCAACACACCACACCAAACACTTGCAGTTTACTTCTGAAACTAATCTGATTTCCTCTACAAATGTTATAAAAAAAAGATTATATTATTTTTTGAATCAACAGACTACTCTGTTGTATTAAAATTGACCTGAACTCGTTTCTTTTTTTTTATTTTTACCACACTGAATATTACCATGAGACTATTAAAATAATGATTCCTGAAAGTCTTATAAAATTTTAGATGCTGAGCAGAAATTTTGGCTATAAGGAGGAACTTTTTCCCCATGAGGTCACCTGAGCAGTGAAGTGGATTGCCCAAACAGGTATTGCAATACTTGATTCAATAAAGCCTTATGCAACCTGTTTGTATCTCACAGTTCACCCTGCTTAGAGGAGGACATGGGACTGAAGATCTCCAGATGTCCCTCCCAACATGAATCCCACAGAATTTAAGTAAGCCTTATCAGAAAATCCTCAAGTATTTATGTAATAATCATGGAGCAATAAAAATTATATTTTAATACAACTTTTCAGAACATTAATTGAAAAAGAAAGTGAAACACATACTCAAAATGGAAGCTTAATTATAGTCATAGTTGTTGTAGTCTAAACATTTTATCAACATAGAAAACTGTGGGAAAAGTCTCCCACCACATCCTATTTGGATCTGGAACAGTCCTACATCTTACTAACAACTACACATGAAACCTCTTGAGCTACTTTCACCAATTAGTTGCCTGTTAAGTTTTAAGCACCTAACATTGTCTTGCAGAACATGTTCTCTTCTGCAATGCCAAAACAACAACTTAAAGCACTAACTGTAAGAAGTTCAAGAAGTTCAAGCTGAGAGAATAAGTATGCCTTATTTTTTTACAGCTCAGAACATTTTAGCAATAATGTAGTTAAACCATTATAAATATATGCAAGTAAGTACCATAAGATCTGCAAACAAGTAAAGTTAACATTCAGTGAAACATTTCTCTCCACCATGCCCAAAAATATAGGAAATTTTCATTGTTTTAAAAATCACAAAACTATGTTATTACTTTACACAGACCAAAGTTAGTGAACAGAAACACTAAACTTCCACCTGAATTAAATGGAAATAAGGATCAATATAGTAGTTTAATAACGTAAGTATGCTCAGAAAGAGGTTGGACAACATGCAGAAAATACCAGTATTCTTTTCACAATGTATTAACTTTATTTTCTGTTGTGCAAAACAGTGTTGTTCAGTTTTAGTTACTTTTGTATTTCTATCAATGTTAAGTGTGACTTTATTCAATAAATACAAGTAATTTACAAATATAAATACTTTAATCAAATTCTCACTTTCGCTTAGAACTTATAAAAGTCTAAAGCAAAACATCTGAAGTAAATAATTCTTTTTGTTAGTTAAAAATGTAAACTATTAAGATGAACAAGTGTATTTAAGTCCTAGAGATACTTAAAAGAATGTGCAGAAGTAGAGCTTCCTTCCAGTAATGCAGGGAGAGACAGCAAAGACTACAAAGAAGAGCCAAGCATTTCAGTGAAGTTACTATGCCGAGCACAGAACCATGCTATTTTAGAACCTCCTTTTTAAGAAGAGTCGCATACAGTAACAAAGTTCTTTGGATTGCTTAATTGACTCAAGACATAACCAAAAGCAGATTTGCAAAATTCTCCTGACCAACTGCACCTCTTACTATTGCTATTGTTTGCGGCTAATTTTAACCACTAAATAACTAACAATGTTAGCCAAAATATGACTAAAATGGAATAGCTTCAAAACCAATCCTGGTCAAAGACTCAGAAACCCTTTAATAGCTTAACAGATTGCATTTCACACATCTGAAAAATTCCTTGGTTTTTCTGGTGTTCGGAGTACAATTTCTTGTTCTTTAGTGTTTCCAAACATATTATTCAGAATTGCAAAATACATTTCACTCCACTTTGGCAGGTGGTTGAAAGAGCTCATAGGGTAGTCATTTCTTCTGAAAGAGTCTGGACAATTAATATTTGTCAGCATTACTTATGACCTTGCAATTTTTAAGCAGGACTAACTGTCCTAGAATTACAATATAAGCAAATACCTTTCATTGCAGCTAAATTAATGTGCAAGCTAAGGAACTGCCTGTACCTCTTCCTCCCTATTTATTCCATCACTTAGCACTCCCTTTTTCAAGCTGCTGAGAGTAATAAATGAGAGATTTGCCATGGGTCTGGCTGAAGTAGTGTGAATGCCATCCAAGTGCAACTTCAGTGCTATCCAAAGAGCCATCTTAAAAGGTCTGGAAAAGAATCACGCTCATCTGGAAGCTGAATGTGATCAGCTCTATAAAATACCAAGTTCCACAGTTTTCAGAACACAAACTGAACAAAATGTTCAGAAATAACTAAAATAATGATTATACTATATTCAATAATGAACACCCAATGCCCTAACATAATTTTACAAATACCTACAACAGAGGTTTGACTCCAACAGCAGCATTGGATAGCCATGGAGTAAGATCCCTCGAGCAACTTAGTATAAAGCTGATTTTAAAACAAAGATTTGTAAGGGCCTACATGGGAAATAAACCAAGAATTTTGATAGTTTCCGTCCTTGTAGTTCTGACATTAAAGCACCTTTTCCTTCAGGATCATAACTGCATAACTTTGAGCTTATTGACAAGGAAAGATCAGCTGAGTCAACTTAATGTGCAACAAAATAAGACTAAGCTAACTTGTAGCATCTTGCTGGTACTTTGTACTAAGTTGCCATGTCTAAACTGTTACACAGATTCTTACATTTCCCTTGCCGTTGGTGTTACTCTATGTAAGTCTAGGAGTCTTCCCACAAAAATTGCACAGGTCTTAAAAAACCAAAACATATCAGCTGCAGTCATTTAAGAACTATATAGCACCTTTGAAAAGAACCCAAACAATAAAACACATGAAAAAATACTTTCATTACATGATCTGTGCATTTGCCCTTCTCCACAGACTAAGGCCATGATTTGACACTCCAGTTAGTCTTATACAGTATCTAAAACCATTACTGAAAGAGCTCTTAGGACTAGCAAGATTACATGAATTCCAGACTACAAAAATTACATCTCACTACAAAATGGAAAAATCTTACTGTCAATGTTTTGGAATTTTTTAAATTACAATAAACCAGAAGTTACCACAATTTTTCGCAAATCACATCTTGGTATTTTCTTTTTTTTTTTTTTTTTTAAGAATTAAAATCAGGATGTAAATCAAGTAAGTATTTGCCTTGAAACAAGGCAATATTTCAGGTTTTTTAGTTTCTACATTTTGAGTATTCTTAATTAAATCTGTTATTCATAAGAACTACTCATAATTTGGTTTTACAGGGGAAAACAGTCTCCTCATTTATCCACAGACCACTTTCATTACCTGTAAGGTCAGTGCAAATGCTTTCATAAGACCCCTCCAAAACCGATACAAGACTCAAGCATCAAAGATTATTAATATGTTTGTGCAGTCTGACTGCTGAAACAATGCCAGTCACTCTAGCAATTTTTGTAATATGGACATGTTTCTTCTTCCACTTGGAGAAACGCTAATGATTAAATTCATGATAGCCACAGAGAATTCTCCAGAATGGTAACTATATTCTGAGAGATAATACAAAAACTTTCAATTCCAAATTATTTAAAAAATTCACAATGATTACTCATTAACTGAAAAATATACTGTTAAGCACACGTGTAGAAGCATCCTTTTTCTGCGGAGTGTATCTTCCTAGCAAGCTGCATAACACATGGACAAAGACTCACACTGCAGAGAAGCAGTAAACTGTCAAAACTCTGAATACTTATGTAGGTATCCATTCAGAACTCTTTTGGCTTCGATTGTGGGGCAATTTTCAGAATAATCTATTGTACCAGTAAGGCTTTGGCAAAAGAGTAAGTAACTATCTATTATTTATTTCAAGTCACATGAAGATTCCTTGTGTTATTTAGAAGAGAGGAAGAAAACAAGCATTTTTCTTCTAGAGGGAAAAAAAAAAAAACCAAACCCACACATCGGTATACAAAAATCTAGAAATGTAATCTAAAAATCTACAGAAAGATGAGTCTTTTCCCATCCAATCTGGAGAACAACAGAAGTTGTGACTGGTAGTGCATTTAAAGAGCATTAAAATGGCAAAGGACACAAAACAATGATCCTGCTTTTAAAGCCACCAGAGAAGGAAATTTGGTTCTGGGGGTATCACTGACCCTGAGGGCACTGATAACTGAAGGCTTTTACTAAAGCAGCTATGGGTTGCTGGTTGAGAACATATCACAGGTATCTGGACCAAAGTGCCACAAAACATCAGAGGAAAACATCTGAGTTGTAAACTGCATTCTGTTTCAGAGATTGAAGAGGATTTATTGTTTACCAGATCCCAAGGAAAAGGAAAAAGTCACTTTTAAAGAACAAGAAAAAATGCAGGACTAGCAGAAGATGCCTGTTGAGAATAAGCTAGCATTCTTTCCTGCTTTAAGGAAGCTCTCACTGAATACTATAAAAAACTTCAGATGAACTGTCCTGTTTCTTCTGTCTTCTCTAAAAAAGAAAATAATAATAAGGATGTGTCCAATAATGCCACTTCAAATCTGTTTCATAAAATGGAATAAGCGGTATTACAAGAAGGGCAGATTTCAAAAACTGGTTCTTATTGCAATTTATAACTAGCTAAATTCTCTTTACTGTGGAAACTAGAGAAAAGGTACGAAGATGGTGTGGTTTTGTTTTTCAATAACCAGGCTTCATAAATCCAGAAGAAAAAAAAAAAGTGAACTGCTATATAAAACACTAAAAGAAAAAAGCACATAGTGTACAAATCTGCAGATCATGTAAGAGTTCTGTGTCTCTGATAAAAGTACCACTAATAATTAAAGAGAGAACGACAGACTATTTCCCTTGTTGCCATGGGTTCAGGGGACACAGACATCCACAGTATGGCACAGACAAAGGTATTGACACTCAAAATTTTAAGATTGTGACTTTATACCACCCAAGCATACTGGTGGGAAAATTCAATTTTAAAACAAATTCCAATAACATACACATAAGGGGCATGTATTTAAAGACTGCATTTTACAGCTGAAATGGTTTCCTGATGATTTGCATTTGTCTGTAGCAGCACAATCAGACCATTAAGCAGATAAAAATCAATAGCAAGATATCCTGTTTTAATACTATGAGCACAGAGTATCAGCACGCCACCGAGTCTCGCATAACATTTACTGAAAGGTAACTGACTGACAAGTTTTACACTGTGAATTTTCATCTTAGCATTAAAACAACTCTACTGAAGTCATAAGACCTAGCTATGAGAATAAAGATTTGACAATCGGGCCTTGGTAGGTGCAAGCTGGGGAGTGAAGGAAGGTACATATGTGCGGGTGTTATAACAATTTTAACAGTAACACACACAACAGTATAGAGGAAAAAAATGTTATCCAGCAGCAGTAACAACCAAGATGGAGACAAGCAAAAATGTAGCAATTGATCAGACACTTTGTCAGAGTATGAAAACTGATATTCTTGTTCTAATGAGCAGAAGTAGTCAGGATCAAATCTATATATATTTTAAAAAGGGAACCTTAAATACAGATGACATAAGCACCTTGGTGACTCAGAGGGAAGAGTGCCATCTACTGAGTCAACATCTTAATTATAATAAAACCAAATCACATTATTTGTCATGAAACTGAAAATGAAGTTTTAAGTGACATTTAAAGAATTTTTTTAAACTCCATTAAAGCTTTTTTATTTTGAAATATTAGTGCAATTTATGTTACATTGATTCTATGTTTCTATAGAAGTGAGCTAATATTTTAGCGAAATTAATACTTAGACCTATAATATTTCTGAAAGGCTTCTGACACCTCTACTTCTAAAAAAATGTAAGAGCTTTAGTTTCCAAATGGAAGACAACATTTTCTGAATATTCTGCCTCTTTAAAATCCCTCATAGCTGGACACTGAATCATGAAGATGCTCAAAATTATGTTTGGAAATATGCCTTTATTCCTTTTTAAAAAAAAATTTTAAATATTCTGGAATATGGGTTTACATATGTTGGAGGACAAAATATTAGAAGAAGAAAATAATGAAGAACTAGTTACAGAAGATATTCTTAACTTAAACTGACCTTTGGGTTAACAAACTTATTGATAATCAACCTGTAACATCAAAAACCAGACCTTTGCAGAAAAATTAACTACTTCTGGAAATATGTAGTAGTCACAGGAAGTATTTAACCCTTACACGTGTTCTGTGTCTCACTCTTTATCAAATACAGAAGAAAGTATTTACCTTTGGATTCCAAATTTTTTAATGCGAACTGTAGAACACATGTGATGAGTTCTGGATGTTTGTGAACCAATTCCTGTTGTGCTCTTTATACATTTGCACAATGTAGAGTACACACAGAATCATAGAATTGTTCTGGTTGGAGAAGACCTTTAAGATTGAGTACAAATATTAACCTAACACTGTCAAATCCACTAAATCCACAAAACCATGTCCCTAAAAAGAACTCATCTACGCATCTTTTAAACACCTCCAGGGATGGTGACTCCATCGCATCCCTGGGCAGCCTGTTCCAATGCCTGACAACCCTTTCTGGGAATAAATTCTTCCTAATATCCAATCTAAATCTCCTCTGGCACAACTTGAGGCCATTTCCTCTTGTCCTGTCACTTGCTCCTTGGGAGAAGAGACCAACACCCTCCATGCTACAACCTCCTTTCAGGTAGTTGTAGACAGTGATAAGGTCTCCCCTCAGCCTCCTTTTCTCCAGGCTGAACAGCCCCAGTTCCCTCAGCTGCTCCTCATCGTGCTCCTGGCCCCTCATCAGCTTTGTTGCTGCAATCTAGTCAGTGAAAATTATTAGAAATGGAGCATAACCTGAATTGCCAGTGTAGTTTTGAAAGACATGGGTGTACCTTAAATTTTGCTTCAAATTAACTCTCAGAAGTTACCTCCTCTTTAAAAGAATACTCAAAAGCTATTTCAGTAAAGAGATTAATGAAAGCAGAAAAACACCCCATCATACAAGCTCTAAAAAAGTATCTCTTCCTCAGTGATGTTTTTAAAGTCAATATTTACAAGGAGTGAATTGACACTATCACTCTTACTTCGAAACATTGAAGAATAGATACAGAAACTGATTTTGTCAATAAGTGCTCCAAGCTACTATACCACACAAAAATCAAAACATTATTTCCACACAATACTCAGCAGTGAACCAGCAAGACAGAGGAAAAACATACAGAACAGAGTAGAAAATCAGACACAGACTCTGCAAGCTTCTGGACCTTAAAAATATAGCTCTTTCATATGGACAGTGCTTCCTTGTAAACAGTTTGTCTTCCACAAATAACTCATATTACAGTAACTGATGGATCTGAGTAATCAGTTGAATATGGAGCGTAGACACTAGTACTTCTGATATGCCCTAATTGCTTACTGAAATCTCCTTTCAGATTTGACAATTTTAACTACTGAATATTTGACAGAATCACAATCTTAATTTCCTATTTGCCAGTAGTGTTTCTGAGAATAAGGAACTCTCAAAATAAAAAACTTTCCACACTGGCAATCTAAAAAGCAGAAATATGCTTTAAAAGTGCTAAGACTTACGCAGCTTTCCTGAAGTCCAGGGGAGGTGGACACGTTGAAATATTTTACAAAACGGCATGGTATAGAGATCCTTTGTTTTTAAAAGCTTGGTTAGGAAATTTTCATATACTTACTACAAATACAGCATAGTAAAACAATAGGAAACTGCCTTACTGGAACCCCTGCAGAACGTAAAAGCTGTGTAATGACTATTACAGTACTTGCATAGCATTCCCTTTCCAGTCCTTCAGCTCTCTCATTACATTTTTCAATCAAATAGCTCAGTCTCACTTGAGTTTTACTATCTTAGTGGGAAAACACATTCAAATACATACAGAGAACAGTTTACTCAACAGCAGTTTTACGACGGCTACTTTAAAAAAAAAAAAGTTAAATATCAACTCTTGTTTCCAAATAACTCATCTGTGGAAAGCAAAACTTCAGAAACATCTGACCTTGTTTCTAAACTTTTCTCCAGAAAGTTGTATTTGAAAATATGAAGCAAACATGAGCTTGCAAGCTCAGATTTGACCTCACCACATGTAACAGGAAATTACTTGGTAACTATTTAGGAAAAATAGATAGATGGAGGAGTAAGAAAACACCAAGATTTTGTTTTGAAAAGCATAAAATTATGTCTCACACAGTGTTCAAGGAGTCTATGCTATTGAAAAACACAAGTTTCTCAAGCTTGGTTTCAGCATATAAAACTGACATAATTTCTAGGAACCATACATGCTGCGAGAGCCTTGAAGTCAAAATGACAGTTGGAAAAAAAAAAGGAGATGTTAGAGGACCATATAAACGAAGTTACTTACCAACAGATAAAGTTCTTCAAGATACAGAGTCCAAATGTGCATTTTCATAAAAATCATAAAACCATTATGATGGTTTATTGACTTAGTACTGACAGCCAACCATTCTCTCTCTTCCTGCTCTGCACTGACATGGTATGATTTTCCTTCCCCTCCATACACACGAATATTCACACTCATACTCCCGCACACCATTTCTTCTCGTCTTCAAAACTCAGGTTGTGTAGAAACTGAGGAAGCAGAAAGGAGGATGGGAAAGCATGGTGTATCAAGATAAATTTTGGCTGCTGGGATCCAGGGTGACAGCAACTGCACACCTCTATGCAGGGCTGCATCCATCACCCATCAACACCAATCAATCATCCAATGCTTGCTGTGAATGCTGATGCCTGTCTCAAAGATGTCAGGCACAGAAATCTTTTTCAACAAAGCAGGCTTTTATGCTTTTGGTAATTTTTACTAAACTGCTGCCACTTCGGATCTTTCAGCTAAGTAGCAGTGAGCAAGTTAATTTGCTCACTTTTAATAAGAATTTTAATCATATGCAAGGGAAACTCTTTACAACAATTAAGCAAAAGGGGTTATAACAAAATAGCTAGCAGGCTTGGAGAAGGGAGGTTTGGCCCACTGCAAAGAAAGAATAGTCAATCTCAGCCAAGGGCAATTAAGGATAGACAGCCTGCTATTTATGAAGGGGATGTCTTATACAATACAGACACACTGAACGCAAAAAGGCTAGAACTGGAGTGCTTAAGGTTTTCTGGGTAAAGAAATGCAAGGAAAAGACTTGGATCAAGATGATTTGGAGCTTTCTGTGTTCGCTGTATAAAAATCAGTATGAAACCAGGACAGTTCCGCCCCAAAGAAAGAGAACTGCAAGAAAACTCAATATTTTATACTATATTAGTATGATATTCAACAGAAAAGCAGACATTAACATATACAAGACAAGTGATTTAGAAAGAAGCATTCTCTCCTCCACATAGTTCAAGCTTATGTGTTTAACGGCCAAGAAACACCCACGAATATAGCATCTGATCCTGCGAACCATAATTTATGTAAGCATTTATACTAAAATCAGGGTTTCAATCTCATTTTCCTCCTGATTTTGCAGAGCTGCACAAGCCTTCAATATAAGAGATAGTCATGGCCTTTGCTCTGTTATGTCTTTATAATCTCTTTCCCTCCAAATATTACACTAAACAGCCACTTCACATATGCAAGTATTTTTGATGTTTTGATATCAGACAATTTTTCATTTCATTCTACTCTTTTCCTTCATTTGCAACCAGCTTTTAACTTAGTAACTTTCAAAGTACTTTATCAGCAAAAATCACAGTATTTGACACAATGGAAACACTGATTCCCGAAATTTAATGTTTTGTTGTGTGCTAGAAAAAACTAAGCACCAACATAGTAATGTTAAAGAACAACTTGGGGAAAAAGCTAATTTCAAATCTATTACCAAATCATCTTGTCTCTGAAAATACACTCTGAAAATACATTAATTTCATCATATACTTGCCATTTACAAGCATCAAATAAATTTACAACTGTGTATGAAATACAAAATTCAAGTACATATATAGGAAGAAGGTTCACACAATGAGGACTGTATGTACACTAGGTATGAAAACATTTTCCCTCTGAGCCTCTGAACAGACTTTACAAACTGCACAATTTCTAACTACATCCAATCAAGGGACGCCAGCATTTCCAAAGGTGAAGACAATGGTCTAGCAACAGAAAGGTTGAAATTCCTTAATAAAATACTCTATGGGGATCGAAAGAATTTTGAATGAGAAAAATCTTTAACAGTGGAGCATGGGTCCCAATTGCCAAATCTTCCACAGGGCTACAGAGTAGCACAAGAACTAAACTCTCAGCCAAAGGGCCTTGATGAACTCTTCAGCTTTGTTAGCTTGATATATATGTGAAGTGAGAGATAACTTTGGAATTAATTCAAGTAGCACTTATTATATATCTATCGTCTTAACATTTAAAAGATGAAAATATTTTTAAACTACACATTTATTTTACACTGCTACGGGTCTGTTTAACAATAACTGTTTAACAATAGAGCATTCTGTTTCTACAAATTAGGTGATTTTAGAAATAGGACACTAAAACACATCTGTATCACCAGTCCCACAGAACATTGCTCCAGACCACCTCACAGAAAATACTTCCATACAGCTGCACTGGACACTTGGGGAACAAGTGATTCAAGACCTGTGTGGAAGAAGAATCTCTTTAACATGTAGCAGGGGAGCAGAGGATGCACCTGAACCTCAAGGATAACGGAAAAAGCTTAATGGCACACATCATTTGTAACATAGAAGCAGACCAGTAACAGTGACCTTTACCAGAAGACATAGCTCAAAGTTAGGTCACTAAAGTAGCAAAAATAATTTTGCAGGTTTAAATAAAACATCATCAACGTTCTTATTTTCCTTTCTAGTTCTACAAAAGTCATATTACTAACTAAAGTCACAACATCCATGTGGCAGGGAAAAAAAAAGCAAGCAAAGTCAGAATAAATGCCTTTTAAAATTAATACTATGATATTGTAAAAGAAGTCCTACGCACTACAGTTCTAAAAAGTGGCTCTCTGATGTTTCAGGCTGAGGAATCCACAGGGTTTTGTTTAATTGTTTGTTTGCTTTGCAGAGCGGAAAGAAGGAGAGGTTTTGGTTGTTGCTCCCCACACATGCATGCATACACACACAATGTCCTCCTGTTCTGTCCCCTCCCTCCCATACACTAAATCTAATTGTTATCACCTGTAAGTAAGAATACGAAAGTACTCTGTCCTCTTTATGGCCTAAATCCTTCAATATGAAATACTTGTGCAAGGTTCGGGTTTTTTATATATATAATCTTGCAGAGCCAAGTTGATATTTAAAGTACTTGGCATAAACATGAGAGTTTGACTTATAGATCAAATTGCAGGACTGCAGCCATAGAAAACACTCTTCTTGATAACTCACTTAGCAAAACCACTTAAAGAGAAGTTAAATGTATGGAGGCCATAGATAAAGGAAGACAAAATCATACATTATTCTGATGGCAGAAAGGTCTTTTGGATGAGGCTGAGGAAGATTAAAATAATCTTAGATGCCCCATTGTATAATGTGTCTGATATCTAAGAGCTAGATGTTTTTACATTATGTTCTGGATGTTTTTAATGGTCAGAACAGTTGTAATTTCTCCATTAAATATAAATAAACATATCTAATTTGTTGAAATAAACTGCTACATGTAACAAATAGTGACTTTCCTGCAACTAGAATGCAGTATATTTCACTGCATTGTGCTACTACCAAAAAAAAATTTCCTATTGTGGTATACAGACTACTAGAGGAAGTCTTAACCTTCAGGCAGGGAAATACATACTGAAAATAAATACCTCCCCTCTCTCTGAAAGTAAGCAAGTTCAATACAACATACTTCCACCTTTAAACTCTTGGTATATGAATATATTAATAAATATAAATCAATTGTTTCAACTGAAAGCTTCAATAAACCATTAAGAATAGAACAGAATATTTCAGTTGGAAGGAACCTACAGTGATCACCTAGGCCAAGCAGAGGAGCAGCAGAGGAGCTGCAGAGGAGCTGGTACAGAAGGACTTCCAGATCAAATTAAGAATGCTTTCATCATGCATGATGAAAAATAGATGACAAGCAGCAGATGCAAAGGTGATGAAAAACTTCTGTGTTTTATATCTGGGTAAGACTGGTCTTTGCAGGACATTACTTGCTTTGTATACAGAAGTAAGTACAGCACACTTGAGGGGTTATTCACAAGGTGCAAATCAGGTACTTAAAACACATCCAAAATAATTTTTCACCGTAGTTTTCAGCTTGCTTCCACTAATTAAACAGAACAATTCTGACATAACACAATATTGAGAAAATGCCCTATTGTAATGTGTGCTCAAAATTTAGCAACTCCTGGTACAATTTTGCAAGTTAAACTAACAGCAACAACATACATGGCAGTTGACATCATGGGTTGACCTCACCCAGTGGTTCCCCTCAGTAAATGTAATATTTTCTGTCTGGAATTTACCATGCTAACCATATGTGATAATACATGTAAAAATAAAGGATGCACACCCCTACTAATTTTACAAGTTGCTGCACTTACATAAAATTTAATGCTTATATATAATATGCAAAACTTAAGTACAAAGAAGCTTCTTTAACATAGAAGTATTTTTTTATAGAGAAGTCTTTTCCTATTTTTGTTAAATAGTTGCAACTGATCTTGACCATTCTTCAAGTCTAGTTCAGCAGTACTTACAACTGAAATCCACTTCTCTCTCGCTATATGTTAGAAAATGCAAGAGAAGAAAACCATATGAAATATCCTGTACAAAGGATTTACATGCAATACTGTGCCAAAGTATCAAATATTAGAATACCTGTCACTATTGACAAACTAACACTGAAACATACAAAATTGCTTGAATAAGAGCATTGTCTGTTGAAGAAGTGATCAGTCATTACTCAAAATAAGACAATTGAATATAATTCGGGAAAAAAAAAAAATCCTGATTTTTTATTAGCTTGAGGTGCCATTAGCGCATGTGTCCATGGTCCCTGGTCATGCACATGCAATAGCTTTTGGCTGTCTCCATCGTGTTCACAGACTACTTCAATACGGTTTTGAAATAATAGGGGTATGTATATTTAGAGCTTAAACTAGGAATGTCAAGAATTTTGCTTAAATACATGTGTGGACAATTAATAACTGGTTATCTAAGAAAGATGCTTGATTATGCAGTATTAAAAGACTTTTTTTTACTCACACTGTTGGTAATGTTGTAATTGCTGTCCTGTATTAGCCTAGCCAGTACAAATACAGCTAGTAAAGTAGGAAGAGTTACAAGTCTAGAAATAAGTAACAGATAAAGCATACAAAAGCAGAAATTGTTACAGTTGCTGAGTATTTTCCCATATGTCACATTCCCACATGCTACAGTTTCACCTGCTGATAACAGGTCAATATGGCAACAGAAGAGAACAGAAAACAAACAATGGTTGGAAGAATTGGAATATAGTGTGTGGAAGAGTAAATCTACACTATACTTGCTAGTCACTAAACGTGTTTACAGTTTTGAATTTAATTCTTTACAGTTAGACCGACCATCATTTCTTCACATGCTGCTGCAAAATAAATGTTTGACCAGATATTCAGTTAATTCTCAGAGTTTTTTCTCAGTGTTTGATTTTCAGCAACCATGTTTTCCAGTGTTCACTTCATATAATAAAGACTTGTAAACAAATATCTTCAGAAAAGTAAAAGTGTTAGTTAAAATGTAATTGAGAATGCAGTACAGGTGGTAATTTAATTATGAACATATTAAATGTAAACAAATGGGATTTCTTATTTTCTCCATCAAATTTATTACTCATGAAAATGTTTTGATATGAGTTGAAAACAAGAGAGTTTGATTTCATTTGAGTTTAAAGAAAAAAATGTATTTGTTGTTCAGCAGATCTGATTTCAGGATGAACTTTAGTACCAATTACCTGAGCACATGCAATCAGACCACCATAACAATTACAAAATATTCAGGTATGGAAATTAAACTTCGGATTTTTACTTTGCCTCCATCATCCAGTTCTTTCCGAATTTTAATAACCTTTCAAGCTGCATTTCATCATGCATTATGAAAGTGAAACTCAACAGCTACAAATGCAGACATGGGCTACAACTTATTTCTCTACTTGGGACAACTCTGTAGTAGCATCTACTCCTGCCTATTCACAACTGCTATTTCACTGGAAAATTTTCAGACATTTTGTTGTAAGTGTCACTTCTTTGCAGCACATTCATTAATAAAACAACAAAAAACAAAACAAAAACCAACCAACCAAACAAACAAACAAAACCAACACCAAAAACACGTCACACCTGTAAACAGTGCTACTCACTTTGGAAACTACTTTTAACCTACTGAATATACCTAAATTAGTTAGGAAGTGATCTATTTGTGTGCATCATGGATGATTATAAAAGTAATTAATTTCATACATATATGGGTACTACTTCAGAGAAAATACCATCCCTAAGTTGAAAACAGGTAAGACACTCATGCACCTAACTTCCTTAATCCACATTTTAAAGCTGCAAAATAGTTCAAAAAGTTAAAGTAGCATGGAACAAACAATGCCTACTTTAGGTTTTACATGACTGTTTCCATAATTAAAATGAACAAGCCATGAGCTCAAATTGAAATCTTATCCAGATCCTACTGAAATAATGGGCATGCTGCCATTGACCTCAAAGCATAAATAATCATGCCCTTTGTTAGGACAGATTGGTGCAAACTAGCAGAAACTGAAGAATACTGAATCCTAAAATTAAATTGATATGATGCTATCACTAAAATAATTAATTTACCATCTGTGTCTTAATTACAAGCACATGTTTTAAAGGTATTCTTACATAGAAGCAATATCATAAAACATAACTATAATGTTGAGATAAATAGTCCAGGCCAATGTTTAAAATGTGAAGAAAACATGAAAATGTAGTATATAGTCATGTGTGGTGGAGAGACAGAATTTATGTAACAGATCACAGACAAAATCCAAAACTGGTGAAAATCCAGGGTAGAAACTGGCCTAATATGTTTCGCTAGATTGTTAAGTATGAGGAGCACAGCTACTCACTTGGATATGTATTATTCTGCCAGTCATTGTAAGCTGTGAAAATAATAACAGCCCTGATACTGTACTTAAGCAAGACAGGAGGAAAAGAGGAGGAAAAAAAATACATATATATATATATATATAACCAACCACCAAAACACTAGGATTCTGTTCAGACTACTAAGAATAATTTAAGTGAGAGGTTTTTTAACAAGTCTGTGTTCTTTATAAGAAAAAAAAAAAAAAAAAAGGCAAAATATGACATTTCAAACTGCTAGAAAGTCCTTCCTCAGATATCTGGCCAAGCAGTAACTGAGTGTTCTAACAGATATCCCAAACTATTGCCACCAAACATTTCCTGGAAAAACTATAATTTGAATAGTTTTATGACCCTTTGTGTAACTCAGAAGGTAAATGCCTAGAGAAAAATAAAAAAAAAAAAAGAACGAGGGGGAGGGGGTGAAATAGAGCATACTAAAGTATTTTTCATTCATTTTTTTTCTTCTGTAGTAACTATAATGTCTGAAATAAAAAGTCTAATTTGTAAACTACAGCAGGCATTAGATACCATTACTATCCACAGGAAATGTAGTTTGATACTTCATGGATTTATCCAAACGCATTTTTGATTATTAAAGGTTTCATTGCTTCATTTAGGGAAAGACTTTAACTGGGGACAGTAAGAAGTTGTGCTGCCCACGTTGTGTGCTGGTAAATATTCTCAAGTTTTCCAGTTCAGGAAATCATTAGATGTGTAACCAGTTCCACGCAGCGAGCATATCCTAAGAGATGTTTGTGGCATTACACTCAAAATTTCTGTCTTCAATTGAGATAGGAGAATGTTATTTGGTTTTTTACTAAGTATCAAGTATTTCAATCAATCTAAAAATAAAAACAACAACAACAAACACAACCAAAAACAGCTTTCAGACTCGAAGTCTCCTGTTAGAGCATGAAAGTCTGAGCTTTACTCCATGACACTGGTCAGTCTTCTGGATTTGGTATTAAATAAAACACATTTTTAACACATTTTGTCCATCTGGAATGGATTAGGCAAACTCTGGGTATACCTTATACCTTTCCCACCCTTTCACCCCCACAGACTCAAATTTTACAAACTAAATCAGAATATACATCTTCTAACTAAACAACTGTAAACTAAGAATCAACTAATGGCATCAGAAATTAAAAATAACAGCCTTTTTATTTATTAGAAAACATTCCACTCACAGTGTGCTTGTTAATTAGCTGCAAATCACCTGCTGGTTGACATTTACCATGCAATAACCAGTTTTTCAGATTCACATTCTAGCTACTTTATGGTTCCATGTGAGTTCCCTCAAATCCCACAGAGTCTATTTGATTCCTTTCAGTTACAGAATCTAGGAATAAATTTTAAAGATACAATTTACACTAACCTCCTCCCCCAAAAACCAAAAAAAAATTCACAGCCAAGAGTGGAAACCTGAACATTTCAGGCTTTATTCAGGAGGGGGTGGGGTAAGGGAGCAAAAAAAAAAAAAAAACAATAAACATTCAACAAGTAAGTGAGTAAGTGTATAACTGTCACATAAGAGGAATTATGTAATATGCCAACTGATTTTATTACTTTCCAACTATTTCATATTTTTCTCTATTGTCTGTGTTATCTGAGTGGATTTTCTACTGTCATTTCACAGCCTACAGCCTCTCAGCTCACAAAAGGACACAGAAAATCAGTGAGGGAGAATTATCCACTGCAATCTTTGTATATGTTTTCCCTCCACTGAACATGCAGGGCTTGCAACCTTGGAACATGGCTCTAGATCTGTATGCATCTAAAGTAAATCATCTACACACAGAGATGCTGTGTTGCTGTAATGGCTCACGGTTGTTACACTGCATCCCTCAGCCACAACTCTTCTTTTGTCAGCCTTATAGTAGTAATTCCAAAGAATTGCCTTAGGATAGTGAAGACCCACAAAATGTGTTTTGACAGAAGAGTGTAAGAACCGTGGTACTGGCATGGTATCTAGCAACATACTGGTTCTATCAGTGGTCAGCAGCAGATCTCTAAAATGGAGTAAAGGAACATGTCATATACAGATACCCTGGTACAAATATTCCTATAATGCAAAGCACGGTGCAAACAACTTGTAATACCTTACTTTCCTCAATCTGCTGCAGCAGAGTCCTAGTACATTTCAAGTTTGTTGGGATTTTTTCCAAACACATCATTTTGAATATGCAGATAGACTTTTCACTTACACACCTTTAATTCCCTGAAAACAAAGAGGCATGGGGAGTTTAGTGTTATTATTTGGAAAGCGGGCTCCTTGTACTTTAAATACCTACAGATACAGACATTCAGGGCAACATATACATCTCAGTTTTTCAACCCTCAGAGAAGTAGTCTTATACATGTGGTCTCCAGGACACTAAATCAATGTACAGTCTAACAATTTTGGCACAAAAAAACAACTAAGGAAAAACAGCCTCCTGTCAGGGGCTTAAAGTCACTGCAAGGAACTCCAGTAGAACAAGTTGAAAGGCTATATAAAAACACAAGGGTGAAAAATCTCTTAATGGACTACAAGTTAAGGAAGTAAAAAGCAAACAGATACAACTGACATCAAAATTACTTCTTGTAATCAGAGCCATTCTTATTAACAGAGGGAGAAACCAAAGGATGAGGATCAGAGGCAGGATTTCATGGGAACAGAAGTGCTTGAGATGTCCAAATTTATTCGACAAGGCTAAAAAACTGCCCTGACAGAGCAACGTGAGAGTGCATTGTATAGAAATCTTTGCAACAAGTTAAGAAGCCCAGAAAAAAAAAAAGTGGAAAAGTATCTCAGAAAGAAGCCTAACAATCTTGGAGCTGCAGGAGAAAAGGAATGTGTAGTCCTGGCTGACCCTAGCTTACCACCAAGGGCTTCAACTAGTACAAAACCTGATGAGGAAATGTTACTTGCTATTACACAATACAAGTATATTCCAAACCTATAAGCAAGTGACATGCAAAAGGGCAAATGTGTCCATAAAATACTTTTCCTTTTAGGATTGCTATCAGGACAATGCAAATACTAAATCATCCCAGGCTCCCTACAACCTCTTAATGTTATAAGAAAAATTAAAGGCATGATTGTGGTCAGCTCTACACAGGTATGCAAAAATGAAACAAGAAACCTTTTGCCCCTCTCAAGTATCTACAGCAATGCCAGAAGCATTTCAGTTCTTTAGATTACAAACCACAAGATTTACAAGGGTTTAAGATTGCTACCATATACATACACCTTCTGCCCCCTTAGAAGAACTGCCAGCACTGCCCTGCACAAGGGATGCATATCTCACAAAGGAGAGTATACCTTGCACATGAGGGAACAGGAATGATGAACAATGAACTGAAGCACTGTGAAGTGAATTTTGTACATGTACAATAAACACGTACGAAAAACTTCTCTCTCTCTCTCTTAAACTTCTCTCCTTGAAAGATTTGAAAAATCCACTGAAAGATTTGAAAAATCCACCTATTCTGTTGTATTGCTAATGCCTCCCACATGGGCTTCAGCACTGTTGCTAGAGATATGTTGTGTACTAATACCAGGGTTAATGCTAACAGCAGCCATATCACACAGCTTAGCAATACATTTTCTGAATTACAAGTATAGTGTTATTTAGCAAAAATAGATGAGTCTGTATTAAGAGAGAGCTCTTTCATTGTCTCACAAAAATTAACATGTACAAGTCCATTTAAAATCCAGAGAAACAGAAAAATTTTACCATCCATGGTACTGAACATTTTTACTGACAACAGTCTATTCTACAAATCAAGATGTATTTGGCTTAATTAGTAAAAACATCTTCTGGCCTCAATTCTTTATTCAAGCAAACAAAGATTCTTCAGAGTATATCAGTAAAGTGGGACTGTGGAATAAACTTGCAAAAGCAGTAAACCACTCCTAAAACTAACTGAAGTGCACTCCAAGTAAAAGATTTTTGTATTTTAAGATGTTGTAAGTCCTTAATTTCTGAAGCTGTACCTACATAAGTGCATCTCTACAAGTACTGTGGGGCAAGACAGGTGGGGAAAAAAGGATCAAGTTTTACAGTCTCAGAACTAAAACTTCATGAAGTTTTTTGCATAGAATCACTTATGGTCCTATAAAAGCACTGTAGCTGCATCAAAGAGATCTTAATGCTTTTGTCAAGCATAGTGGATTCGGTTTTCTTTTTAAAAAACATAAACCAAATTCCTGGTATGTGACGCTACCAACAGAAGATGACATTTCATGCATCTGTTTAAAACATTTGTATCTCAAAGACCAAGTTCTGTCCCCTTAGAGATACACACATGGGCACCTCTGCTTCCCCCTGAAGCCTTCTTCTCTATGGGCTGTTTGGTACACCTTTAACTGGATCTACTGACACAACAGGAGGTAAACTAATAGTTCTGGATCTTCCTTCCCAGTAGGAAAAGACCCCATTGCTGCGAAGTTTAGAGAGTCAGTCACATATGTCATCTGGAAAAACAACTACTTAGTACCTGGACAAATCAAATTAACATCTTAAGCTAGATAGAAATGTAGTACTAGAGAACTCTTAGGGTGTAAAAAAATTAATGGCATGTTTTAAATTTTGTCATCTTCCACCACTCCCACAAAGCATAACCTAGAATTCAACCCTCTGGCCCTCATCGTTCTTTGTAGGTGCACAGGAAAAAGAATAGTTTTGTTCATAACTTATATGCTTGCAAGTTAATCAAGGTATTGCTGAGGAATTCCATAATTCTTACTGTATGATCTATAAGATCAAGAAAGGGAAACAAATGATTGAGATGGAAGGGAAGCTGAGTTAAGTGCTCTTCACAAATAAGTAGCAATATCAGGGTACATTGTGATCTCTGAAGTTTTGTGTTTTTAAGGTAAATTATGGAGTTTGTCAGCCTTAAAGAAGCTAAACCAGATCAAATTCTCACCATACTGAGTTGAGAATTCACATTACTTTTTTATTTAATCATATTCATGCAAGTAATACTATATTTCCATAACCACCACTTTGCTCTCCAGACTGGAAATGAGGCTCTTGCTTCAACCAATCTCTTACTTGCCTTATTTCTTATTATGAGCTATGAAGTTTTCTGCAATCACTCACCCACACAGTAAAAGTAAGAACTCAGCAGGCTGCAGGGTGCCTGCAGGACCACAACAGAGAAGCTCATACATTAGGCACACTGAACAAAGGTAATCTCTTGCTCAAAGACCAGTGGTTTAGCAGACATGGTAATGTCTCCATGAGACTTCTTAGATTAGCCTGGCATGCCTCCATGCATACTTATACAATTACTAAGCCCCCATAATGAGGAATAAAATAAGTCCTTAATATTTACTACTTCTTACTGAAAAAACTTAATTTTCAATGGGTATTGTTCATGTTCTCTGAAAATTTGCTCCTTCTGCAGTTAAAGGCCTTCAAGTTAGCACTGACTTAAGCCTTCATCTGGAACACAGAACTGTTCATAGTTATGCTGAGACCATGCTACCTGAACAGGGAAGACAGCAGAAAATATACAGTAATAAAGCACAACAGCGAAAGAAAATAAACAACTGTGCTTTGAAGTGCCAGAATAATACTAACAAAACATCAAGTTATTCAGTCACAACAATAAAAATACAGTGTTGCCAAGGTAGCTTATATATACATGTTGGGGAGCTTCAACTGACACAGCCTATGGATTACATTCACTGCCTAGATTATATTAGTAAAAGCCTGATGTGTAGTACAGCTGTAAAGATATATTTAATTTCACACATGAGCAGCCCTAGTGAAGGAAGTACTTATATGAAAAATTGAGCATAAAGGAAGGCCTTTGTGAAAAATCAAGATCTTGGACTGTATTTTATTTTGAATTTCATTCCTTTTTCTTTATTAGAGATTTTAGCATTTTTAAACTTCTCAGACTATAACTGAGCTCTAAATGATTCTGGCATTTAATTATCCTAACTGTTACTATGTAGTATTAATGACCCCGTGTTACAATTTATTTGAAATATGAATTCAGAAATACACGCAATTCATTAGCTTTTCTTTCCTGCCCCGCAAAAATGCTCCTTATACAAAACAAAACCAACAAAACCCACCCATCCTAAAAAAAAAAAAAAAAAAACAAAACCCAGCCATTTTTACACCTTCTACACAAATTCCTGAAAATATCCATTATTTTAATCAATAGGTAAAGATTTTCTGCAGTGAAAACAATGATTCCACAAACAGGTCACATACAAAGCAGTACACAATTTGTCCTGGAAACCAGAAACTATAATAAAAGATCACAATCCAAATTAGTGCTGCTGCACCTGCTGTTATTTAAACAAAACAGAGATGAAAACATAAGCAATGGGAAAAGTGATCTCCTAATGAAGTACAGTTGCCTACCCATAACTGCAAAGGACAAACAGGAATACGTTTATCAGAATTTAAAAATTACAGTGTAAGCTTTGTGGAATTGAAGCAAGCAAATGGGTACATGTGCAGGCTTTGAAACTACCTATTAAAACTGTCAGTTCTCATCTTAATTAAGCGCAATATATCAAATCAGCTATAAAGTAGATTCTCACAGTGCCTGAATCTGTAAGAAGCTGTTTTTCAGCAGAAATACTAATATATTAGTTGAGGTTCTGGCTTGAAATTCTTATTAGAAACTTTATATACAGTTAATAAAACATTTTCCACACTGTTTCATACTCCATAATCTTACTAATTCTTTTCAATTATAAAAGTATAAAATGTTCAAGAGGATCCATCTGTTCTACTGAAATATTTTGCATTGCCCATTATGAAGTGAAAATAAGAGCAGAATTTGCAGATCTTACTTTTCCAAATTCTTAGTCTTTAGTTTAATAGTCTGATATATTTAAGACCAGCCATCTATTAATTTTCCTCCTCTTAAGATTACCTACCAATTATATTACTTTACAACGAGCATCCCTCTAAATATATATGTAAGGCAAAAACAAGAAAGCCACAGAAATAAAATAAAATAAACACAATACTTATAACGACCATACCTAGTAATAAGAACGGCATTATCATGGTGGGCAATCCCATTTTCTGGAATGGTGTTTCCATCACTTTGGTGGGAGAGAATGGATTTCTGCCACTTACAGAAGCTATCGAGGGACTTGTCTGCATGGTGGTTTATCTCCAAGTTTGGCTGCAATACAACATGCATACCAGAAATGTTCCAAACAAATTACTAAGGTCAGTTGTTAAGCCTTTTGAAAACTAAAATGGGACTATAATTAGAAGCAGTGATTTCTAGGAATAAACTCTTCTTGCCAGATTTTATCTCTGTAAAATCTGACCCAAGTTCAGTTGTGTATTACTGAACAGGCATTCTTTCTGTTCCAACTTTCATAATGATTGTGTCAATTAAAAAAAAAAAAAAAAAAAAATCAGAGTATCAGAATATAGATCTAAAAATAAAACCGGCATGCCCAAAGGTGTATTAATAATCATCTGGAGTAAGAACAGATATATTTGAAATTATACAGGAGGAATATTCCTTTGAACTGTTTCATCTTGATTAAAGTAGTGAAAGATTACAAGATAGATTTTGTACTCAGAGGCAGTCATTTCAAGCAATAATTAAATGAAATCTATATTACACAATAATGTAACTTGTATTTCAGGGATATGAAGCTTAGTGCAACAGCTCTTACCTGATCTTCAGTGAGGACAATTAAACGTGTCACTATAATATTCACAACGTTTCCTAGACTGGAATCACGATAAAGTTTGGCAACCTGACCTCCAGAAAATAAGAAAAGGCACAAAGTCAGACAAGAAACACTACTTGTTTCTAAACGCTTAAAAATTAACCTGTCACTCAAAGTAATTTTGTAATGTTAATTATCATTATCACCTGAATAAGAGTTATTAATGGACCAAAAAATGACCATTCAATAAAACACACTTCTTGGGTCACACTTTTCTATCAAAACCATTTATACCTTGTTTCATAATTCATCCAACACAAGGAGCACTTAGACTGTTGACTTAAACAGAATAGAACTGTATAATTTAAATGTAATCAGATGAATTTAAAGACAAACACTTTAAAAGTGATCACAGTGTACTTCTTGACAGAAACAGTACTGCATTTTCCCCCACAATGTGGACACTTGTGATATTTCAATTATTCATTCCTGCAAGCTGATACATATTTTAAAGCATTATTCATGCCAATAAATAAATACGTTACAGTTGCTTTATCATTTCAGTACATGCCTATTGATATGAACACAGAGAGGGATGAAACTTACAATATTCATTACACTCAAAATGTAGTGTTCAATGTCTTTCCGACCATGGTATCCCACCATCATTTTGTCTGCTACTACCAGCGTTTCCACAAACCGTTCAAGGCTTACTGATCTCTTCTGTCGACTATGACCACTTAGAGTGTCATTGACTGGCAGTGAAGTTGGAAAAGCAGATGCATCACTCATCCACCAAGGTTTACCACTTCTTGTGAGGTCTTCTAGGAGCCAAAATAAATAACCAGTTCAGAGAGTTCACTAGTAAAACTCATTCAAATGCAGCTATTTTATGTTGAGATTACTATCTTCAGGCTTCTAAAAAGAAGTCTTTCTTGAGGCAAAGAAAAGTTAAATTTATTATATTTTTTAAACATTTATTTAAAATACCTTACATAATGGAAAACCAGCTTTGAGCTCTTATATTTTCAACTCTCCCTAAACTGACTGGGGAACATAAATCATCAATATTCTTTTAGTAGATCTGATTCTTCACATCTATGTTAATGCTAAAGGTTAGTTAAAATTAGCCACAAGCAGACTTTAGAATTTTATGGCTAACAACAAGACAGACAGAACATTTGGAAAAAACATAGTGGAAATTAAAAATTCAAAATTCAAGCTAAAAGGTATCAAAATGTACTAAAGAATTAAATATGCTGATAAATGCATCAAAAAAAGCTTTTCCCCTCACGTGAAACTCTGTAATGATTAGGTAATTATGCTCACCTGCCTAATAATTTTCAGGCCAAATAAACTAACTTTTTCTTAAGAAAGCTATCTGACTAGATTTTATCTATCTCATGAATTAACTATAATGGGAAATCTAAAATGGTCTGACATTGGATAATTGCTATAGTTATTTTTAACACTAATTTTAGTTTAAATATGTTGATTTTTCTGTATTTGTTTTACTACAGAAAATATATTTTTTCCACGCAAGAGATTGATTATTAAAAATTCAAACAGCTGTAATTAATTCTCGTTAAAACAAACACTACAGACTTACTTTGATTCTGAATTCCTGTCCTCAGGACAAAATTGAACCCATCCTTCCCTGCAAAACCAACACTTTTGTGTGCATTAAATACCCCTTTTCCAGAAAGGCCCACACAGGTCTCAACCTTAAGTTTATCAAAGTATATTATTAGTCCAGTTTCACCTAAGTAGAATGTTATTTTCAGAGCAACAATTACATCACTAAGAACATATGTTCAGGACAAAACCAAGAATGCAAAGCTTCAGCATTTTCACTGTTGCAGTGCTTTATAATTTCTGAGGCCATAATGTTGGCTTTAAAAGGCGCATATTTTAGAAAACTCAAAAAATGAAAATAAAGCTGGTAGTTGAAAAGATGTTGGTAATACAATTGTCCTCATTCTGAAATGGATATAATTAATTCTAAAAAACTATATCAAGTATTAAAGCCTGTTGAGGATTCTATATGGACATCAAGCTTATTCCTGTTTTTCATGTCTATTGTAAGCAATTCAAAGTCGCTTTAATGGTTCAAAGATTTTCATCTCACTTAAGGAGTGATTTAGGAATGTCTGGAATTTTCTCTGACAGCTTCTCTATTAAATTTTTAAAAATCTGCTCTTAATTTTAAATAATAGATGGTGACATCTGAGGGTTTCTGATGCTCTTATATTGCTAGAAGTACTTTAGAAGTGCAATACAGCTTCCACATTTATTCATAATTTTTCACCCAAAGACGCAAATCTACTCTAAACATATGAAAACAAATTATCTCGTTCAGAAAACTTTCAGAGAAACAAATAAAATATTTTTTGACCCATCATGATAGTATCCTTCAAACAAAGGTCTCAGAAGACTTCACAAAAACAAATATTTCTTATTTTCTTATCAGATGAGAAGCTTAGACTTCAGCTGGTCTCAAAGTAATGGTAAAGCTGAAAACAATCCTGAGTACTTTGGCTCACAGTCCAGGATCTATTAATGCTTATGCTGGTTTACTTTAAAAACACAAAATAATGCTGATTGGATTTTCTTTATAAAGCTAAAACACGCCATTTAACGCTTGCAATATATCTAAAAGAAATAGTTCTGTGTCAAGTTATGACATTTTTTCAGCACATTCCTAGATTAAAAAAGAAAAAAAAAAAAGAATTTCATTAACATTGAACATAGCTATCAGGAAGTAAAAAAGGAAAAGCAGAAAGTTGGGGGGGGGGGAGGGGGTGGAAATCACACACCAAAAGGGAAAACCCCAAGATAATGATTACGAAAGCAGAGATTAGCTTTAAAATTGCAACTCAAAATAAATTAAAAAATGTGTAGACATAGAGTTCACAAGAGTACCCAAGTTGTTCTAACTCAGTCCTCTAAAGATGTTAGGTGGGCGTGAAAGAGGAGAGAGAGGAGAGAACATATACAAAGAAAGATCTCAAAACACAAGAGAAAGCTACTTATGTAAGATACGACTAGGAAAATATTTTTAAATGAACCATTATGTGCTGCTTTTTTCTTACTAGTTTAATTTCATCATTTAATGTATATACAAGCATTTTTTTCATTTTAGAATACACCAACTGTAAAGTCTAGCATAAGTAAAACCACTACATAAGGTAGCATGCAGTAGAGCCACCCCTAAATAATCTGTCACTCTGTGGCTTTCATATGTCAATTTTTTTCTCAATCCTACCCAAATACAGCATTCTGCAAGATAACCCAGTGGCCTCAAATCCCATTGAAGAGATTACAATTTGGTGGTGGCCAACTTCTTACCAAAACCTTAATGATTTCAATGATATTTAATAAAACATAGTTGACTTGGTGATGACACACACATAAAATTGTAATTCAACATTTTTTATTTTGTAAACATTCTTATGTCTAACTGCTTGAAATCTAGTTTAGGTAATGAAAGTCTATCCCCTCTTCTTACCTGAATCACCCTGCCCCTCAAATTCTTCTCTTGTATTAGGCACCATAATTTTATCTACTGTGAAGTAGTCCATCACTCACTCATCCCAAACAATTCTGATCATCCTTTCACCAAATTCACCACCCCACTTTCTATCAATTATTGCAATTTTTCTCAGAAAGGTCAGAAATAATATTCTTCTTGTTTCAATCAGCACCTGAAGATCCTTACCACTTCCCTGACAGAGAAAAGGCACACAATAAATCTAGGCCTGGATTACAGTAGGGGAAACTTGCCAGACTGTGAATAGTGGCACTGCTACAAAAGCAGATTCCTCCCAGGATATTATACTGGCAAAATTGTTTTGAAGGTAAAGCTAAAATCAGTCTCCAGACAAAATAACTTATATACTGCCAAAAAGTACCTACAGGTTTGTTACAACCACATTTCAAAACACAAAATTAGACTACTCAAAACTTCTAAAACCCTGAAGATTTATTCTACTAGCAAAATAAGTTATTACTGTAAACCTGGCTTTAGTACTAGGGTCTGAAACCTGTGAAATTGAAAAGTAATATTTTATTTTACTTTTTTGATATTCCAGAGATTCCATACCACTTCAGGATAAATCTCCAACATCACTCAGAAAATGAGTTTGAAAGGTTTTTGGTACCCATGGGGAGAACATTAAAATAGCACATCATCTGGAAAAGTGAGACCTTGAGTTTTGTGGGACAGCAAATTTTTTTCAGATATTTTCATCGAGTGGAAGTAGTATGCAGAACAACAAAAAAAAGCAGAAACTGAGATGAATGAGCATGATATTGGTCACAGGCTTTTAAAAAGCATTGCTTTCGTATTTCAATAATTTAAGACTTCAGGATATCACAGAATCACAGAATATTAGGGATTGGAAGAGACCTCAAAAGATGATCTAGTCCAATCCCCCTGTCGGAGCAGGAACACCCAGATGAGGTTACACAGGAATGTGTCCAGGTGGGTTTTGAATGTCTCCAGAGTAGGAGACTCCACAAGCCCCCTGGTCATGACAGATCTAAAGCTCAGGACATGCACAGGAGCTTCCAAGAACACATGTAGCATCAAATATGCATAGGAATAAATGCTAAAGATTATGGCAGGTTTCACAAAAAATGCATGCAAGATGCACAGCACTGATCAACCTGTGATCCACACAACAGATACCATCAGAATGATTGAACACAACCTGACCAAACTAGCTGCCACTGCTTCATCCTCACTTGGAGAACTACTTCCTAAGCATTGATCTGGGAGATAACATCTGACAGAGGCCAACATCCTTTCTTTTTCTAGGGATATAATAATAGTAAAAATTACATCATCCTACATTTCACAATCCTTCCACTTATTTCAAGAGGCTTAAGTGATAGCCTTCCCGACAAAATGAACATACATTAGTAGTCTGATTTCACAATCATTTAGCAGGCACTAATGGTTAGGACACTTGTTTTGCAATATTAGGAGCATGTAGATGGAATAATACTTCCAAACTAAAACAGAAGTTACATACATAAAGTCTGGCACTCCCTAAACACAGTTAACTGAAACACTCAGGAACAACTGTCTCCCAAGCATGGACCTTTGCAGATAGTCTGTAATGTAAATTCAGTCAGCAGGTGCCAGTAAAGTTACAACCTCCAAAAGAAGCTGAAATAAGTTACACCAATGAGCAGCAATATTATTTTATTTAAATATTAGTTTTTGTCAGCCTGCCGTGTGCACTGAATCTCACAGAATACAACTGTCCAGGACCAAACTTTAAAGAACAAACTATTTCTGACATAGTAAAATAAAAAAATAAAAAATTTTTAAAAATTAAAAAAAGACTTACAAGGTTAGAACACTTTTCTATTATGGAAAAAATCCATTATTTTAGCCCTCTAAAACAACTTGTCAGATTTACTCCATGATGTCTTCAAAAAGTTAGTTTTCTGCTTAAGCAAGTGAAAATCACATCAAGGAGTACTTGAAAAGTGTTGTTGTGGAATACACAAGGAAAATATCTTTCAATCAAAACTAGATAATCCTTCTCATAAGGCACCTGTAAATCACATATGTGACTATTATTAAATTAATCCACTGACCCAAAAGCCAGTATCAAAACACCATAAACTTCTGTAAACAAGAAAGATGTTGACTCTAGTTCCAAATACATTACTAATCATAATACTAACACATTTATTGCATGTCAAGTTTCCTCAAATGAGATGGAACATGTATTAAACATTGAGCTGTCATGCTTTCCAGTGGGGAACAAAGTACATTTCATAACACATTTTGAGGAAGCCTATGCTCACTACTACCACTGTACACAACACAGATACAAAACAAGACTTTCTCCTAGTGTCTCAGTTTTTGAAAGACACTATACTCTGAATCCGAAAATAAAATAAAGCTACTTTTCAGCAGGGCACATTGCATCACCCAAAAGGAGGATTCCCCTTGCTACACTTTCCACTGCCTGACATGTGAACCAAGCAAGGTTTTAAAATAGCTATAATTTTTCAAAAGGAATGACACTCATACTCATTTACCTGAGATTCCACAGTGACTGTGATCATAGAGGTGCTGCTGGTGCATGGTAGATTTTTTGTATATAACATGAGGATGACCATTCTCATAATTAAAGTTACTGGAATCTTCGGTTATATTCCTTAAAGGCTCAATAAAATACTCTTCATCTTCTGTAGCAATGACTCCATGCTTAAAGAATAAAATAAGAAAATGAAAACTCATAAAAGATAGAACTCCTATTAAAAAGCTTAATTTTAAAAAACATTTGTCTACAATCTCTGCGAAGAAATCCACAACTGTAAGTCAACATAGAAAACAATACACGAGGCAGCTCACCTGCATGGATTTTAGTGGGAGCAGGAGTAAGTGCCTACAGGCAACACAATGAGGAAAAAAAATAAAAACATCATTGCCCCATTTATGCAGTTCTTTCCCATCATTTTTTGGTGATGTGGTAAGAAAGGAAGAGATATTCTCAGTATATGACAAATAATCTCTTCACAGAGATGTTCCAAAACTACATGATTCATATCCATTAAAAGCAACACCAAGCCAAAATGGTCCTGCTCAAATAGTGAGACCAATATGTGACGTCATACTGGTGGATGCTTAAAGCCACATACTGCATCAAAGAAAACAGCATGAAGGATTCATTTCATTCAGGGAAAACATTCAGCTTTTCACATTGAGATGCTTAATTCCAAAAATGAGCTAGTAACTAAAATCAAATTATTAATGTTAATTTAGGATACACTATCTACAAAGCATCTATTCCTTAAAAGATGTTGTGGTTTGACCCAAGCTAGCAATACAATGACAACAGCCGCTCGCTCACTCCCTCCTCCCCAATTAGGGGAGAGAATCAAAAGGGAAGGGAGAAACCTGGATTGAGATAAACACAGTTCAATAAAATAACAAAATACTAATACACTGCTAGTTTAGATACACATATACATATATATATATATACACATATGTGTATATGTACATAAATATATATATACACATAATAGAAACAGAATATGAAATAAAAGATACTCAAGGCAATTCCTCACGAACTCCATCCACACTGAGCAGCCAGTCCCAGGCAGCAGCACCTGGTCCCAACAGCCGATCCCGGAGAGAGGAGAGAAAAAGGCAGAAAGGCCCAGAGGCCTCTGCAGAACAGCAGGATGGCAAAAGGCTGAACTAAAGAAACTCCCCAACAGAACTTCCCTCAACAGGTCTCCATCCTGGCTCCAACCGAACAAGGAAAGAACTCAGCTGGAAGATCCTGATTCTCCTTAAATACAGACCATGACGCTAATGGGATGGAATACTCCTATTGATCAGTCTGGATGTCAGTCAAGCTCTGCCCCACTTCCTCGATGCCCACACCTGTGGGCAGAGCTCAGAGGCCTTGGCTCCCAGACAACTCTGTCCTGGGGTGTTGTCTTCTTGTCCTCAAACTAAATCCAAATAATGATTGTGCTAGCTACAATAAAGAAAGGTTTCTAACTGTGTGAAGGAAAATTAACTCATTTTCAGTCGAACCAGCACAAAAGATCTTGCCACAAATCTGGCAAATCCGAGTTGTTGCAGACTGTGCACTAGACCTCATTCTCCATAAGAAACGAACATTTTTTTCCGCATACTGCAGTGCGGAATAGTAGATATTCTGTTCTCATAACTTTCATGTTTGTGAACCCAGCTTCTTCCAAACAGGAAGTGGTTTATGGAAGAAAGGGGAGATTTCAGGCCAACTATGCAATTTCCTGAACCTTCAGCAATTAAAACTGAACTTCAGCAAAAAATCCAGTTTGGGATCCTTTCAGATATAGAAACACTAGGGAATAAGCCCTGACAGACTCCTATACCTATATTTCCTAAATAAAAAATTCTGGTACCTATAGCTAGATAATTCTGAATGTATGAACTTTCTACACCAGGAGAAAGAGCTACTTATCAGGTAGGAGAATGGAAGCAGGAACTTCTGCATTCATATCCTCATTTGATGACTCTCAAATTTCTACCATATCTTTGATCTGTAAGGTAAGTATTATGCATGAGCCATTTTTAAAGGCATTATTTTTTCCTCTGATGAGACCTCTATGATCAGCCATAAAACCACTTGCTCCACATCTGCTCTAAATATGCTAAAGCCTTTTCTAAAGGCTTGCCATTGTACTCTTGGTCAAAGCTCCTGTCCTGCTGCTGCTTTGTACATCAAATGCCTGCTGTTTTTACTCCTAGAATAAGTGGATTTCAGTAACAACATAAAACTTACAAAATAAAAAATCCTGTATAACATATCAGAATGAATAGTGTTTTTCAAATATAACTCTATTATAAATTTTTAAAATAAATATATGAACACGCTGCAGCTTTCAATTACACATTCCTTACATAGTGACTATAACAATAAGTGTTCCTCTTCAGTGGTATTTTTCATTATGAATTCAATTACTTACTCAAGAAGTTAACATCAGGGTCTATATTCACCTGGAAGATGCTGGTATCAAATTCCTCTCACAACGCCTTCTTGTTACTTGGGAGTCTAAGACTTTACTAGAATATAAATCATTTATTGGTACACTGATGCTTAAATAGTACTGAAAATATAAACTAAATTGTAACTAGGTTTGCCAGATGTGCAGAAAGAACCTTGACAGTCTGGACTGCATCCAGTCTGGACGTCAGACATCTGGGTTCAGGCGAATCCTGAGCCATTATAAGCTCTGGTATTATGTTGCCACAGGAAAAGAGTCCTGCAGAGTGGTTCTGGCCAACACCATTAGGCTGTCCACTTCTTGCCAAGCCTGGAGAGACACTGGTACGATCCAAACTGCAGCTTCGTCTCTGCAACGCAGTAGGTCTTAACCTAAATCTGATTACTCCAGAGCATACATTCTTCATGTCCCGTATTCAAGTCCAGCGCACTTAATAAGTCTAAACATGAACATTTATATCAGATATTGAAACTGACAGTGATATGACCTTAGTGAGTGAGTCAATTCATATGCCATAAGCAATACTTAATTGCAACATTAATTCTCTATACAAATTGCATATTTCCAAATGCTAATATGCAAAACTCAGTATGAATGTCTGCAAAACATCATCATAGTTCCTTCAGGTACCAGCCATAAAAAAGGTTAGGGGACTATTGCTAGTCTTTCCTGTGCCTAGCTGACATCTGATATCATCTGTCTGAACACTATGGTGGTTTAAGAGATATTTTAGTAATATTTAGTTGAGGAACCATAAATAAATTTTAACTTACACTACAACCAGGTAGGCAAAATATGTATGTGATCAGTTGCTGCAGCTAGCCAAGTGACTTGATAACACTGGAGACACAATTGCCCTGCATATGCCCTTCACATAAGCCCAGCATATAATCTTAAACATATCAATTTTGCTTGCAAACAAAACTATTCTTCCAATATTAAACTGATGTAAGTGGTCTTGTTTAACCACTGTAACCGATTTTAAGAAGCGCTTTGAATCGTGTACATAAAAAATACCTAGGTCAGTGACAAGCAACATTTACTATAATTACGAGTTTAAGAAATTCATGTGGCTAGAGATACTTCCATTGTATATGCATTCAGCAATACCTGATTAATAAATAGTGGGAATTACACTGTTACATCCAAACCAACATTCTAAACCCCAGGTTTGGCTTATAATCTACTATGTGAGCAAAACACAATCACAGTTGAAAAAGGAGATTGAAATAACATCTTTTGAAGCATTAAAAGGAATTCGTGTTCAATTTTTTTAGTTTTGCTATTGTATTTGAACAGTTTGTAAATCAAACTTCCACTCCAAAGCATAATAAAGATCATTAAGATGTAAGAATGATCAGCAAAAGGTCTTGACAAAATACCACGAATTTAAGATACAAGCTGAATGCCCCAAGTAGGTTACTACAAGCAACATTCCCAAGATTATTATATGAAACAGATTGTTTGAGGTCCTGTGCTATCCAATCCCACCACAGGTTGCCAACTCCTGCTAACATATATAAGGTCTGGATCGAGCAGTTTGACATACTCAGACAAATCTGTGAATCCACATGGAGTTCCCCTGAATTTGTGAAAAGCAGTCTTTTTCTGCCAGGCTGTCCAGCTGGGGCCTTAGCCTCCTTGAGATGGGGGATGCCCATCAGTCGCAGAAGTAAACTGAATTATAGAGGACAAGTAAGTGTGTGCCTTTTCCACACAATACTACTGTTTTACAATTTCTCCATGCCTTGAATCTTTCTAGACGTTATGTTTTATCCATTTTTAATATAAAATAGAAGTAATGGAAACTTCTGAAAACATGCCAATGTTGTTCAGTATATCTGCATCTGGCTATACACTTCAGGGTGGTTTTATGACTGATGAAAACAATTGCATTATCTTACTGTATTCCTAAAGATGAAAAAAAATAGAGATCTGGCCTGAGGCAGTACATCATGGAAACTAAAAATACACCTTAAAACTAGGACAGAGACAGTTCTGAATACGAAATCCATACTGAAAATACATATCAGTACCAAAGAGAACTCCAAAGATACTGATATAGAACATTAAATCCTCTTCAATATCATTTCTGATCTTTATAAATTAGACATTATTTTACACGCAATTCAATAATACCATACTATACGCAATTTATAATCTATAAAAGTAGATGCATTCTTTATGGTAGAATCAGCTTCCAAATGATCTAATTTAAGAAGAATATGATTAATGTATACATCTATGAAACTAGGAATACATGAAACAAACATGCAGTCTTCCAGCAAAATAATTCCTCTTTTAACCAAGTAAGGTCATGTTTTTAGCCACAGCCTACTTCTTGTGCTTTCTTTATCATTTCTGTTTGGATAGAGACATCTGTGCTATTCAGCATAAATGCTACTCAGTGTATGGAACTTCATATGCCATGGAAACACTTCGTCTTTTACATTAAACACTTCCTTGGAACCATAGTAGCCTCAAAATGTGATTTAACCTCTCGTTCACTTACCCAATAATATTCACTTTCTACACATTTTAAAGTATTTCCCGCTACTGAGCTTTTCAGGCCAAAATGCGTGTCCTGGTTTTCTTAAAAACAAGACAAGTTCTCTTTTAGTGAATTTTCCTTTCAGCTAAGTTCTTCTAAGTACCTTCTAAGTAACTGCATATTTTTTTGAGAGACTGTTCCCTCCAAGACAGATAAGAGTGGTCAATGAAAGGGAGAAGAAGCCCCATGTTTAGATTTATTGCTATGACAGCCGAGAAGACTGACAAGATTGCACATGTTCCATCGCAAGAGGGGTATATTTGCAAGGAGGGGCGGACAGGACAGGTGACTAAAACTGACCAACCAAATATTCCATCCCATATGCGCCACACACCCTATATAAGAGGGAGATCACGAGGGTCTCACTCTCTTTGACCATGGTCGGCATCTGAAGAGGACCCTGTCTGTCATGCTTGCCATCCTAGGACTGGTTGCAGGCCCCGCACACCTGAATCCAGTTCCAGTTTGCTGTGAAATTCTGCCCAGGACTTCTGGGTGCCTGCCCTGCAGCTGCTGGAGTGATGCCAACTCCATGTGGGCCAAGCTGCTACTCCAGGACATTCAGGATTGGTTTTGTATATTTTGTATCACTTTCTCTATTTACTAGTAGTATTAGTAAAGCTTTAAACCCTTTCTAACTTGAAGTCTCTCTCCTCTCTTCCTTCTGATCACTTTTTCCTATCTAAGGAAAGGGTGAGGGGATTAACAGAGCATCTGCCACGGTTTATTGTCACCTTGCATTATACCTTGACAATGAGAAAGTCTGCTACTGTGGAAAACTTGTCTGAGCATTCATTTAAAAGCTTTAACACCTGGCAGAGGACATATGTCAGTCAGAATGCAAAAAGTTTGGTTTCTGCCCAATTCCACTATCATGACCTCCAAAACTTTTCTTCTTTAAGACTTGCTCCCATCAGAATTAGACAAATTTCCCTCCCTGGAGGTGAAGTGCTCTCTTCAGCCAGTCTACCAGCTTATTCTTTCTTTCAGTACAATGTATCCAGCTTAGGCAATGCCTCAGCCTTGTTGCCATGCACTCAACATCCAAAGGCCCCAAAACGCTGCTTGTTGCAGGTTCTTTCATGAGAAGGCCAAACCTGCAATCTACCCACAAATGTATCGTCCACAAACTAAATATGAGTTTGGCAGTCAGCAAGCCTGCCAGACAAGACCTTCAATTTCCTCACAGGACTGCTCACTGGATTATAGAGCTTTCCTCATAACTTCAGACAATTTATAGCATAATCAGGGCCCAGCAGAGGGAAACTGCTGCAATGAAACTTCAGTAAGTAGCAGCCTGTAATTCTAGGGTACTTGGTAATGAGAAATAGAGAGGGAGAGGCTGAAGCAGGAAACAGTGACAGGGAAATGAACTGACTGCTCGTCACTTTTATTATAATGAAACCCCAAGAGAGCCCTTCTTGCACTAGAACTCACCTCAAATACTACAAGTGTTCTTCAAAGTCATACAACTTATGTTGATTAGATCATGGTCTCACTTGCCCACCCTGAACAACTAAACAGCTAACTCAAACATTCACTAAGAGGAAGGAATTTTACTCACTTTACCGAAGCTTAAAAGGATAACTGGAATAAACTGAACACTTAAATTTCACTGTGAGCAACACTCACTGTTAAATATTACTACTTGTTTTAGAGATACACTTAAAATGACTGACTTTGAGACAGATGTTAATCAACAATTATGCAGAACGTGACTGATGGTCTCTCACAGACCAACAGTCAGACTAGAAAATACAACAAATGCCTTAAACACGACATATTCTGAACTATCACTGATTGTAAAACAAGAAATATTGTCTTCAATATTCCTTGCCAATTGCTTTATTAAACATGTTCTAACCAGCAGCTGTATAACAAAATATTTGTCAGTAGGAATCATCATTTAAAAATAACTCTGTGATGGATTTATTTGAATGGAGAGGTAACTCCCCTACTCTGTGCTTCAGAAGGCCTTGTCAACACTAGATGACAGTGGAATTTCTGTACAGTAGAGGATGATACCAAGTCAGGCCTTCACTCTACCCCTCTTCAGAATTCCTGCCTCTCTGAGGAACAGCCTCATGTCACCCCTTGCTGCTACTTCTGGAACACAACAGGAGCCTCACACATTTGTGACTCAGGCTTTCTAGAGCATGTACTGGACACCTGACGTGCAGCCCCAAATAAGAGGCATGATCATGAAGAACTCGAGAGCACCAGTCATGATGTGGCCAGAGACTAGACTAAGACCTCCTTAATACCTGGAAGAAACACATAAGGGCTGACAGCAACTAAAATCACTGAAGATGACGATTTAACTGGGAAGCATTCCACCCTAAAGTTAGCTTACAGACACTATGGTAACGTATTCACACCTAGAACCACAGAACAGCGGGCAGTTTCACTCCAGCAAAACAGCAAGGCTGAGGGAAAACAAGCAGCAATGGGAATGCTAAATGTCACCTCATGGTGTGAGGCACAGAAGCAAAAAAAAAAAAAAAAAATCTGCTCCAGCATGACACCTCCCATACTGCTAAATTCTTTGAAGAAGAAAAGGGCTATGAGGAGTTAGAGATGGGTAAAGATGACAGGAAAACCCAGACTTCTTCCTGATTCATCCCACTCTTGTCTTTCTAACATGAAAGGAAAACAAGAGCCAGCAAAGGCAAGAGCAGGGGTTCTTGGATCACCCCCTGGCTGAGGTCAGCAAGGAACTGAAATGGGAGCACAATGGCATTGACTGCAGGCTCTGAGGAAGCCAACCAGCCTGTGCCTCAACTGGCAGAAACTCTGGGGACAGAGGCATGGAGCCTGAAAGCCAGGATTTAGTCTCCCTAGTATTTTTAGCTGAAAAGAACTCAAAAGCAAAATGATTATGCATATTAGTTTAAGAGCTTAAATAACTGTAACAGAAAAGTTATTACATGGGAACTGCAAAATCAAAGCAAAAATTGTACTAAATTCAGACCTATCCACTACAAGTCTGCATTAATCAAACTGTGATACTACACTCAACAGAATGCCATTTTAACTTTCTTTGAAAGTGTTCACTTAGCCATGGAAATCCCCATTAAATTTTTTCCTCAAAAGTACTGCAAAAGCAGTTGGGTGTAATTCAACCTATCTAGGTCTGAAGCAGCTGGCTTTTGTTTGTAAATAACAACCCAAGATGCATTATTCAACAGCATTTTCAAGGACAAATGGGAATTAGCTTAGCAAGTCTGTGTAACCTTATTTTTCCCATAGCAATTAGTTAGATCTGCCTATTCCTAACAAGAAGGTTGACCAGTGTGCTAGTATAATTAAAACCAGAATGGATAACCATTATATATATATATATTTTTTTTTTTTCACTAGATAAATTACTGGCTCTTGATTTAAATTTCCTAGTGATGCCCCTCTATTTTAGTATTTTGTTACTCAGTAGTCTGGGTTGTTGGTTTTTTTTATTTAATTTTTATGTTTGTTTTCTAATTTCTCTTGGGAATAAAAGAATCTTTTTCCCATGCCAGTACTTCCATCAGGATCAGAAGATCAGCAGTAAAAGAAGAAATGAAAATACAAGAGACGAGACTTTCTAATCCTACTTTTAAATGCAATGCTTACAATTTGTGAATGAAATAGTTCTAAAAAATGGTAAATTATTACTTGCATAAGACCTACTTTCCTCTACACTCTTTGAATTTATAGCAGTTATGAGATCTACACCAAGCAATTTCTATTCTCTGTTATTTACTCAAAGTTCTATTTACTCAGAATTCTCAAAGACAGCAAGCAGGTGTTCAGTTCAACCAACATCTCTCTGGAGAGACTCATCATCCTAAAGGATTCACTGTTTCCTCGTCCCACCCCTCGAGATTGCAAAATTTTTATAACCTGTAAGGATCTCAGCACAGACCTAATCTTGCAGCCCTTGTGCAGACACTATAAACACTGAAAATGTTGCCTGCTAAAGGACTACATAACTGGGTCCTGGTACTTACAATTGAGCTTGAAAAACTGATGACTACATTTCCCCACGACCCAGATCAGATTTTAGGAGTTTTCTATACCTTACTGTCTGTTTGCTTTCCACAAGGACCAAAAAAACAAAGATATGCCAGTTAAGTTCTTCTTCCATCATTTAAAAGGGACAAGCACAATATTATAGTAGAACATGTAATGTGCACTTACCAGACCATTGCAGTTGCTTAAAGCCACTTTAGTTGTACTGTGTTGGTCTTGCAAATATCCTGTGTAATGACAGTGGTCTAAAAAATCATGCTTCCATTGCGGTCCATCTTTCCCCCAGTATTCTACTGTAAAATGTCTGGACACCAAATCTGTGTTGAGAGTCAGGTTTAAATGAAAGTGCTTGCCATAGGCAGAAAGTTTATAAAATAACTTAGATGCTGCCAGTTCTTGGTCATAAGGGTCTGTGCTCCTCCTCCTTCTTGAGGGTTTAGCATTTTTCACAGTAAAGCTGAGGAAGGCTCCATTTTGATCAACCCTTATTGGGATTGTTAGTTGGTAGTGTTCAAGGTAAGACAGGAATTCCTCTTTGTAATCACAAGGTAAGACAGTCCAGGGAGTGGGCATAGAAGAGAAGAAAATATAACAGGAAACAACAAGTAGTAGTATAAACATAAACCACACTTGGCTAAATCTCATCACCTTTATGAGTAAAAGTCATTTTCAAGTAAACACAAGATGTAGTGTTTTACTGAATAAGATAAAATCATATTTTCTTTCTCTTTAAGTCAAGAAAATGTATTTGGGTTCCTATTAACTTGATGTCACTGAAAAAGCAGCAGTTTTTAAATAGGTATCCTTTCCTATTTACCCAAAACGTGTAAGCATTTGGGTCTACATTCTAATCTAAGAAGGACATATTCTTCCCAGTGATACCATTCAAAGAAAAAAGCTATTAGATCCACCTGCAAGAATAAGAACAGTAGTAATGAAAATAATTACATTGTAAAAACATGTAAGCAGCTCTTTATTTCATTAAAAATCTATAAATGTTAATGAATCAAAGTAATATTAAATCCTTACTTCCTAGTCTGAAAACATGTTCATCGTTTTACGGCAAGTGTCTAAACTATTATCAAGTACAAGATTTTACTAGATTGAACTTCAAAAACTTTCCTACAGTTAAAAGTAGACAGAAAGAAAATAAAAATCTAATCAGATCTGCTGTATTTAAACTTCCATGACAATGAATCATGATAAAACTAAGAGTAGAACCCATATGATCTCATGCACTAGATAAATGTGGTTAAGAAAATATTACCCAATGCAATGCAAAAATAGCAAAAATAGATGTTCCTTGTCAGATACAGAGGTCGGAACCCTACCTTGAGAACTATATGAAAGCCTGTTTCCACTGTGAAATTCCGATGAAACCATGACTAGACTCAAAATCCATGTCCACGTCTTCCAAAAAAAATCCATAATTTAGAAAAACAGAAAGCTTTTATTTTTTAAATTATTATTATTATTGTCCTTGGAGAGCTACCTGTGTGCTATGGAGTTAACTCCACTCCAGAATTGCACCATAACAGGTATATTTATTTTATAGTACTTCCAAATTAACTACTGGATGCTCCACTTTTTGACAGGTATTCTTTTCCAACAACCTGTACTTTCTTCTATATCTGCAGTCATTTTCTCAATTCAAAATAAGTATTTGTAAGATTCCTTAAGATATCAGTTAAGATGTTAGACTGGATAGTTACTGAACTTGCTCCATTTCTTCTCCTGAAAAACAAAACAAAATGAGTCAAAGCAAGTTCTTTCTACTGAAAGAGATCTATACTGCAAAACACTAAGCCATCATAGTGAGCTAACATAACATTTTGAAATAATATTCAAACATTATCAATTTTATGGCCCAATGTCACAATCTTACAAAAAACATGAACAGCAGATCCATGTAACTTAAGATGTACATATGGATTTTACATTAAAAAGGTATAAGAGCTCATAAAACTAAGGTTTCTTGTTGCTCAAACACTGTGTTCAGACTTGTTCCAGCTATAATCAATGCTATGCACTCATTGATTTCAGTGGTGAGTAACTAGACCAAATACATTGGTAGACAACGGAAGAACCTGGGAAAAAATCCAGAGTACAGTTATCTGATCTTTCTGCAGCATGTATTTTCTTAATACTTGGGCCTGGGTTCTGCTTATGCAGACTGAATTCTCATTCACTTAAATAGAAATGCTGCACATTCTAATACCAAAGAACAAATTTCAGCATCTGAAGCTATTAATCACACACATTCTAATTTTTCAAATGTTTTTTGTCAAAAATGTTTTGCACGTATCTGAACTACAATTTTATGTAGTAGAACATATTTTTATTTTCATTTTGCATGTCACAAGATTGAATAAATAATGTTACTTTCTTTTCATTTGTAATATTAAAAAGCTGGTCTAGCTGCAACCAGGACTTAAATGGAAGATCTATGCAGTCTGCTAACTGTCCAGTATCATGGGATACCACACCATGTGTTGTGTCAGCTGGTACTAATCAGTCCTCTTAAGCTCTCTCAGCACACCTGTGCATAGAACAAACTCTGGTGAAGCAGACAACGGAGAAACAGAATACCTAACAAGGGAAAACTGTTTAAAAAAAAATGTCTAAAAGCATACATAGTCACATATGCACTAGATAAACTTGCCTTTCTAAAATTCTGGGAGTTATTTGCAATATTCATTAAGACAGGTAATACCCCTGCAGACAGTGGATTATTTGCAAAGGTTAAAGAGCTGTAGCCTGTCATCTCAGGAAAAATCAACACCGTGCAAATCCTACTTATTAACATCACAGTGAATATTAGGAAACGTCTCAGTCAATTTGAAACGCATCTACTTATTACCACATAAATGAAGTTAATCTATTCATTCCAATACCTACTTTTAAAGCGTCTTTCAAGACAACACATAGAATTCATTAAGGTTTGTAGCAGGAATAAAAGACACTTTTCAAGCCTACTTTGGGCTTGGTGGTATTTTTTCCTGGGGTGGCATAAGAATTTAGTTATGCCGCTCACATGTGGCACAGTCTCAAAGCATATTAATAAAATCTCTGGTCTGGTCTTCCATGTAAAACTTTTATTTCCTAGATAATATTTAGTCACAGCTTTTAGAAATAAGGCACAATATTTAGTGTACTAATCTGAGAACATCCCATTTCAAATTCCTACACTGAATCTTGCTTTATCCCTGTCTGCCAATGAGCTGCTTTCTTCTCCTTGCATGGATATAAAAGCACATTTTGACACCTCTTGATAAGCAGCTCAACCTATTTGGTTTACCTCACCCTGTGCAATCCAGTTTCCCAAAGCCTAGTTACTTCTGCAGGTTTTTTTTTTTTTTCTGAACCCTTGCCAATTCATCAGCACCCCTTTTCATGCACAGGCACCAGAACTGGACACTGTAGTCCAGTAACAGCTCATTACTGCCACATTTAGAGGTAACATTGCCCAACAGCTTTCACTTAGCTAAAAAATCATACTGGGGAGCTCATATGCAGTCTGTTAAGCTGATAAGAAGTTATCCCAGCATTAAGATCTCCTGAAACTGTAGTACCTAAGGAGCTAGGTGGCTCAGAATACTGACATGAACTACAGTGCCCATTATTTAGACACCAACGGCCCACATGGTGGTCCTTGGTCAACAGTGTCCAATAGTCACCCATGTCTAGTGCCTTTGCAGGGGTCTGTGTGAAATGGTCAGCTCATTCCAAGCTTCACACAAGAAAAATCTCCTGTCATGTTAAGCTTACTAGAAGCTTCAGCAGAATTTTTAACCTCCTCTCCAAAATTATAGCCATCTTGAGCCCTGATACAAGCAGACTTTAATGCTCCAGATTAAGGAGCAGTAATGGACCTAAAGGATAAAAGCACTGTAACTCCAGACATAATACTTCCAGTATGAATGTCAAAGCATCCACTGCCTATATCCTTTTCTCTTTCCATCTTCTGAGGTATTGCACTTCTGACTGTTGTCAAGTTGACACATTTTGTCAACACTAAGCTTACAATAAGAAGCATTTCTTCTGTCTTGTGGTTGAACTACGTGTTCATCCACTGGTAAGGGTGTTTCATGTCCTGAACCTTTACCTAAAATCACAGCTCCTGCCTAATTATAAATGCTCTGCCAAACTGAAAAAGAATTAAAAATTAAAAATACATAAATAAACCAGGACTTTTTCAAAACCTAAGATGCTGATGACAAGGCAGGTGCACAGCAGTGCCACTTCTGTGGAGGTACTGATGACAAGAGTGTCAGTCCTCTCATTGGTGACATGAGCTTCCTACCCATTGAAATTCCACTAAGGGGAAAAAAGGGTACGAACACACACTGGAAGACTTCGAGGCATAAAATGGGTTATGGGGGTGACTAGCCAAACTGCTAGCCACCGTGTGAGCCTCCATCTAAGCAAAGATACCTTGGGCAGCTAATGTGTCCATTAAGGTAGATGAAGTTGTGAGAGTGGCAAACCGGAAGACTTCGAGGCATAAAGTGGGTTATGGGGGTGACTAGCCAAACTGCTAGCCACCGTGTGAGCCTCCATCTAAGCAAAGATACCTTGGGCAACTAATGTGTCCATTAAGGTAGATGAAGTTGTGAGACTGGCAAACTGCCAAGAAACCGCTATCCCAAGAGCATCACCGCACGGGGAGCCTCCCCTGAGGTCTGCCACAGCCCCCACCGGCGCCGGGGTCTCCACACAAGGGGCGCCTATTACAGAACAAAACCGCCAGGCTCTGGCGCGGCTTGGAGGCGGCGACAAGCTCTGCCGGTAGCAGCCGAGGTGCCGAAACGACACCGCAGCGCCGGCTCAGACAGACAAACCCAGGGTTACGCTTCGGGGCGGAACGGACGGGTCGAAGGGAGCGACAAATGCGTCGAGCTCCCAGTAGGGCGGGAAACGGTCCCGGGGCAGGGGGAAGTCACTGCACACACCCCTCTGGTCAGGGGGGCCGGCGGAGAGAGGCACAGGCTGCCCCCGCCGCCGCGAGGCGCCCGCCGCCTTCCCGCCCTCCCCGGCCCGGGCGAGTGGCGGGGAGCGCCGCGGTGAGGCGCGGCCAGGGGCGGCCGTCCGCGCCGGCAGGACGAGTGGTTGCTAAGGAAATGGAGAGGGCGGCGGGAGGGGACGGGGCGGGGGGCGGGCATCAATCACACAAATTCAATTACAGGTATCGGGGCTGGCCATGAAAAGCGTTGCAGGGCTTCAAAAGCCGGAGATTAGCCGTGCCCCTGGGAGCTCCCCAGGCGAAAACAGCGACGCGCAGACCGCGCCGGGAAGGGATCGGTGAAAAGAAACGGGGGCCAGGGGGTGGCGGGGAGGGCGACACGTACAAAGGGAAAGAACGGATCCTTCCTGCCCGGGACTTAAGGAGAAACCGGGGTGTGATTAACAGAATTGATGCTGTGCGTACCCCGATGTACGGCCGGGGCGGCCACCCCTGAACAGCCTCCCCCCTCGACGGCTCCCCGCCGGCCCTGCCGAAGGGGTCAGCTGTCAATGCATTTCGGGAGTGAGGGGTGGGTGGGTAGCAATGACAAAAAAAGCGCAAACGCTCCCCCCAGCCCCTCCGCAAAAAAAGTCAACAACTAGAAAAAATACATGGCTACACACGCAGTCTAACACGTATACACATGCATATTGCATACACACGTCTGCACTCACAAAAAAGTTTGAAAACCTAGTATTAAAGCAAGTTGGAGGTCACCAGACACACATCCCTCAAAATTCAAAAGGAAAAAACAACAAAAAAGCGCCCTCCTCCTTAGAGAGGCTGAAGGGAAGAGCCTGGTTGCTGTGGTGGAGTTGATCCTAAAGTTAACTTTCCGCAGCCCATTTCCAGACAGCAGCGCTGAATCTATTTGGATAAAACGCGTGTGACCCAGACACTTGGCGTTTGGCCCAAACTCGTTGCACCGGCAGCCCAAATAAAAACAAGAGTCTGACTCTCCCTCTCTCCCTCTCTCTCTCCTCTCTGTTCTCTCATGTACAACAATGAAAGAAAATAGTGAAGACAAAATCCGCACACGCATCGCCAGGGAGCGAGAGCCCACTTACCTCCTCCCACCAAACAAAGTCCCTTTGAACCCCGGGACGCTGCGGAGACAGACACACACCGATAAATACGGCTCCGCAGGGTTAAGAGTCTGGCAAATCCCAAGCGGCTCGAAGTAAATCAAAACCAGACGCTTCGATCTTCCTGATGAGCCCGGCGAGAGCCCGACATCCCCGCCAGCATCGGGCTGCGGGACGGCGGCCGCGCCGGCCCTCCGAGCCCCCGCACAAAATATGCACTTGTCTGACCGCAGCAGCGGACAACTCTGGACACGGCACGGCCAGACGCTGGGCTTCTTAAACTTAAAGCGATCCAGAATAGCTGTGGGTTGTCGCGGTTTGGGGGCTGCTTTGGTTTTCATCTGTTGTTGGATTTTTTTTTCTCCCCCCTCTCTGCCAACGACTTAGTATGAAAAAAGTATGAAAAATCTAAAAAAAAATTTACACTATTCGAGACGCTACTCCATAAATCACTACTCTTTTCGGCTGAAAATCCTCGCACCCCTTCCCCCATCCTCAAAGGTTTCTGTCTGAAATTACTCCAAATCCACCTCGCCTAATGCAAATAAAACTCCCCCCGCTCCCCAAAGCCCTGTACGCACCATTATTCGGGACACAAGAAAAGCAAAAAGTTTCATTGAATAGCGTGAAATCTTCCTTACCGTTTTCATCTTCAATTTCTGATATAAAGTAAGATTCAAACAATAGAGATTGCACAGGACGATCCCCGTATTCCTCTCTGCTTTTCCCCTCTGTGCAAGCAACCATCAGGGTTATATTCTCCAACAGAATAAAGTTCTCTAGCCTTCCTACAAGGGGTTTTTAGAAAACGGGCCGGCTTGGCAGGAGGAAGGATGCCATCAATTCACCCAACCTATCACCCTGCACATTTTGTCTTTCCAACAAAAAGGGGGGGGGGAAGGAAGGAAGAAAAACAGGCTTATATTGGGGTGGGGGTGGGTGCCCTCCTCTTGAGCAGCCTCCTCTGTGCAAAATACCATGTGAATATCATCTGAGTTGGGGGGGAGAGGGGGGGGAGCGAGAGACAGAGAGGAGGGAGGAGAGAGAGGGGGAGAGGGAAGGCAGGCAGAGCAGGAAGGACTCAGGAAAGTTTGGTTGAAGTAGCCCCAGACCTCCTCTCGCTGCCGGCCCCCGGCCAAGCCGAGCGCGGCGGCAGCGGGGAGCCTTGGCAGCCTCGCCCGGGGGACGGCGCGGAGCACGCTGACGTCAGCCTGCAGATGTGCCCCGGGCCGCCGCCGTGCCCGCGCATGCGCGCCGCGTCACGTGGCGGGGGGGGGGGGCAGGGGTACAGTCGGGGTAACGAAAAACGGGGGGGCGGGGAGGCCGCGCGCAGCTCGCGGCGGAGGGGCCGGGGGGGATGAGGATAATGGTGTGACGTCCCAGGCGCGACCCCCGCCCGGTGCCGCGGGGTGAGGCGGGAGCCGCGCCGCCACCGGGGAGCCCGGTCTGACCGGAGGGAGTTGCCTGGACGGCGGTGCCATCGCCGCCGCCGCGCCGGTGTGCTGCGCTGCGCTGTGCAGGCGGCTGGCGCCGAGCAGGGGCGGCCTTCCCCCCCACCGCGAGCTGCTACCGAGCCGCTCGCCGCCGGCGGCCCGGCTCGCGCCCCATAACAGACCTTAATAAAATTTAAAAAAATTAACGTGTGGCTTTTTTCCCGCCGAGGAAAGGCGGTGTCTGAGGCCGGGGCAGCGAGCGGCAGCTGGGTGCCCACCGCAGAGGGGCCGGGGCTAACTCCTGCCCGCCCGGCCGGCGATCCGGCCGGGGATCCCGCCGGGGCCCGGCGCGCGCAGCGCCTTCGCTTCCCTTTGCGCCGGGAACCGGGAGGCGCTGGCCGGGGTCGGGGGCAGCGTCCCGGCATCGCCAGCACCGGCTGGAAGCGGCAGGAAGGTGGAGATCGGAAAGGGTAGCTGGCAGCCTGCGGGATCGCTTGTGTGCCGTGAGGCTGGCGGTGGCGGGAGCCGGGGGGGAGGATGGAATCCGAGACTTGCTCTCCTACCAGCCAAGTTAATTTCCGATAGCCAAAAAAAGAGAGAGGGTAAAAAAAATACTCCCTAAGTCTAGGTTCTAAGGTTTCAAGCTTCAGCTAACAGTATTTCCCAAATGGAGCGGATGCACGCTTTCCACCCAAACCGGAGGTAGTAGGTGTAATTCTTTTGGTCAATCTGTAATAGTTGGCTGACCTGTGAAATGACTTGCCGGGAAAGGTCCAAGAGCATCAAAAGAACAAGATCAACCTGCACAGTCACCAGTCTGCACAGTACTCCTGGTCACTAAAGGCTATCTGTGTGCACTGTCAGATGGAGAAGTCAGACCGGTGGTCGGTATTCACCGTTTCAAATAAATGCTGCACGCTTATCTTTGAATATGACTGTAGTGAATATGCACTGCTGTAGTGGAATTGGATTCTACATATAAGTGTGTGAAATTTCTTTTAACAGTAGTTCTAGCAAAATCAGCACAACCCCATAAGAAAGGTAGTCGCACTTGTCATCATTCATACTGAAACTTCACAGCAAATAAACGCTTATTTGTGAGATCCTTTTGCAGTCTTTGGTCAAAACAATGTCACAATGTCTCGAGGAGCAGCAGAATACCTCAGCGCACTGAAAACTGGAGCTGTGAAATCAGTGCTCCGCAGGAATACGGGCATGCAGGCAGAGAAACGCTTCTCTCCGGACACTCACCGCCAACCCGCTCCCCGCGGGGCAACTGCTCGTACCGCGGGCGCCATCCTGCGTCGGCGAGCGGGGCGGGAGCGCCCGGGGCGGGCAGGACTGCTGCTGCCCGGGCACCGCGGGGAGCGCCGGCCGCTCGCCATCTTCATCGCACACCTGCGTGGGTAACTGCCGCCTGGGTGGCTGCGTTTGGGGACGTCTGCTTGATTAAAACGCCGTTTCTACTGCTGAGATGAGTATTTTTCGTAATATTCCAAAGTGCTTACTTCTGCAGCGAATTAACGTGTAGGATGGGCACATAGATAACCACGCTCACTAGGCGAGCTCTGTGGCAGATGCAGCCTGGTGTACCTTCAGCGCATCATCTGTCTGCATGGACAGGTATTGTGGCAGGTTCTGCTCAACCTGTTCTGCAAACTCAGTGGTATATATGGAGGACTGGGAGAGCCTATCCTTTTTGAAGGACAGGTTGTGAAGCAAGTTTTTCCCCATTCTCCATCAGGACCAAAAATAACCTTTTGAACAGACAGACACTTATCACAGCCAATTGCCTCATGCTTTGGGTATCCTCATGGGATCTGGATGACCTGCCTCCAAATCAGATCCAGGCCAAATCAGACTCGGGAATGCTCACATTGCTGTCTGATGGCTGGGCTGGGGACTATTCTGGTGTGGAAGACTGGCCTCTCCATGGCTGGGGCTGCTCCGCTGTGTACGATTTATTAAATACTCATCAAGCTAAGAAGAAAGACAGCTTATCACTGTCTGGTTAAGGCCCTCACATGGCTTCAACTCCCTGATCTAAATCAAGCAAAGCAAAGATATAGGCACTTTGCAAAACCCAGCTGCTTGCTAAGACCAACAAGTTATTCATTCCCTGTCCCAGACAACTACATTTTTTGCCTGCACCCGCTGCTGGAACTGAGAAAGCGTTTCCAATAGCAATTTTGTCAGAACTGGTATATTACCAGGAAAAGCTTTGGCTCCAGTGAAAAAATTCCTGACCATTTGTGATTAGAATTTTTGACAGAATTCCCAATGCAGTTTGACTTACCTGTTTGGCTTTATTGCATAAAACCATTTTTCAGAGTGAACGTCATTCAGATAAATAAAGTGAGCTTATTTGATGGCTTTTGTTTTTATTTCATCAGCCCAAATAATATCTATATACATTTTTTGTGATGCGCAACTTTTTAGAAAATAAATTTGCATGGAAAGTAAGATGCAGATTCTTAGCATAAATTTTTCTTCACTGCAAGTAGAAGTCTTTGTAGCAGGGACAGGAATTCTACTGTGAATTCTGATAATATGTATAAAACATTTGGGCAGCTGTGTCTCAGAAGCTCTGGACAGGATTACACATTTATTGACCACAGAGCGTATTACTCCATATCTTAACCAATTTGTTAGTCTTTGCTGACCGTGTCTAAAGCACTCTCCACTTTAGGCCTTTGAAACCTCTAGTATGTCAGTCAACAACTGCTAAGATTGGCAGGCACACGTTTTTGTTTGAGTAAATAATTATATTAAACTTCAATTTAACATTGCTTGGTATATTCAGAGGTATTCGGAGTTGATTCTAGGAGTCTTCCTTTTAACTGAAATGAATATAAGAGAAAACTTTGGTGACCAGTGTGTTTCTGTAAGATGAGGTTCATGTTACCTGTACATTTGGATGGACATGCTTGAAAGTACCATTTTCTTTCCAGGATATATTTTTACCTGATCTGTGAAGACCTGAGGATAATAACCTGGCATGTTTAGAAATATCCCAGCAGTGTTTTGGGAGAGAATAATAGTTTTAAAAATTAAATCTAAAATGATGCTATAAATTACATGAATATCCTTGCTAAAATACTTCGTTTTAACACATAGTTGAAAAAAACAAAACAAAACAAAACAAAAAAACCATTATAACCTTGCACTTATACATGCTATAGGTTGTGTGCTTTATCTGTGCTTATAGGGAGAAAAGTTCTTGTTGTGCATGAAGGCTTCATTTTTGGTTCCCTGAACTAAAATGTTCTAGGGAGTGCTTGAAGGTAATGGTGCATTGAGATCCAGTATCTTTCACTGATGTTTCCTGGTAAATAATCTGAATTCAGATTGCTTACAAATCTTACCAGCCCTTGCAGGAAGAGTCTAAAAACTTCTCTAGAAATGACCCTGGGCCATGTGTTCAACCTGATAACCAAGCACTTGCCATCAGAAGTAGAAGCTATTGTTCCTGGTGCATTGTGTTTCAGAGGAGAATGCATGCCAAAATGTACTTTCAATTAGAAAATGTACCCCTTTTAAGCTGAGCTGTCTTTGATGACCCTCTAAAAAAAAAATTCAGAGCAATGTATTTGGCTTCAACTATGGCTTCGAGGCTACTTCTGCCCAGCAGTGCTGGTATTGTCAAGAATGTCTTGATTTAAATATGAAGAGCTTTACCAAAGGCAGGGTGGCAGACCATCCTTTTCCAGGGTGCTCCCTGCAAGCAGCTGCATGTGTTATGCTGATGCTGGGCTTATTGTCACTCAAGCCTCCTTGTTTCTGCAAGATCTTGTGAAGCTGGCCGACCTAATTATTTTAGTGTAAGATTTGGAAATAAAACTGGAAAATTTCATGTAAGCTTGACATCTTCCAGCCTGTCCCGGCTGGTTTCCTTTCTGGTGGAAGGAACACAGATGATGCAGGGCAAAAGAAGATATCAGAGAATACTAATGTGGTGAGGGTAACACTCAGAGCTTCCTCAAAATGTGGGAGGGGTGGACAGTGGGAGCGGTAAGATTAAATATCTCTCTAGTAAACCTGAGGTGAAGAATCTGGGACTACTCAGGCTGATTAGGGAATTCCTATAGCAGAATGGATGGTGTTCTTAAATCTTTCAGGCAAATAAGATGAAACTGATCCTATCTTCATTAAGATTAAAGCAGAAAGTATAGAAAAAACAATACAGTTCCATGCAAGAGCCAGAATAGTAGTAAGCAGAAAAGAAAAGGTAGTAGAGGTAGAGGGAGTTGTTTTGCTTCAAAGATATTTTTTCCTGCTTTGTCTATTGCCAACTGCTCAAGTCAAGAGATAGATCCCATAAAGAAGATTAAGTCAGGAGGCATAACAGTTTGTTTAAAGGGAGCATTTTCCAGCTATATGTATTGTAGTTTTTCTGCGTATTCTTGTTTAGCTATTTTCCTATTTCCAGAGAAAGTTGTTCATAAGATCTGAACAGTCTGTAAGACTTAGGGAGAACAAAGCTGTGACAAATTGTACAATATGTGGAAAATGCATATGGAAAATCTCTATAGAAAAATCTGGCAAATGGTATTCCTCAAATATTAGTGTACACAGAAACATATAAAAGCTATGCAGAAAATCTTAGCAAATACATAAGAATTCTGTTATTTTGATTTTAGAGTGAAAAATCTGGAATTAACTTACAAGACTTGGCTATTACCATGCAGAGTACTGCAGCATTTTGCAGTTTGGCACTCAGATCTAAGAATGACACTCCCAGTGCAGAATTAGGCTTCTCAGTCTCAGGTGCCTGAGTGACTTGGTTAGTTTCTGAATTGAAGGAGAATTATGGTGATCACACTAATGAACACCACAGACTGCTCATTTAGCATCTGCTGAATTATGTGGTCATTCCCCTTTCCTTGATATGCTTTATATAAAAGCATGAACACATACACTAATGTCAGAGATTGTAAAATTGGATCATGAAATGAGCACAGATTTATTTTGAATGGAAAGAATTGGACTTTCCTTTCCATATTCCTGGACACTATAGCTGGAAAAGATTTATTAAAGACTCTAAAGCACATGGTGCATACTGCTTTGGACGCAGATTACAATTTTGTTTAATTTAGATGCTTTTCTGGCATTCTTTCTACAACAGTATCTTGCAACAGTTTATAAATAGAACTATCTTTTATAAAAGTGATTAGGCCAATGGTTTGAAGAAGAACTGAAAAAAAAATTACAATGTTCACCTTTGCCTTTTTAACTTCTGGGTGTCCCTCCGAAGTGCAAAGACTTATTGTGAATGCAGCAAGGTGGTATGTGAATGTGGTTAGTAAATTTCTTCCCTCTTATCTCACAAGTAACTTCATTGTTCATTTTCTTACAGGATTATCACGGCACTAGCAGCTCCTTGTTTGGGAAAGATGGTGTTCTGCTTTGAAGGGGTTTATTAAAGCCTCTTTTAAAAAGTCAAGCATTTTCCTTTCCCAGATTATTTAGGATTGGCTGATTTGGCATGAAGATGGTTTGTGTAGAAGGGTCTGACCCTCATGCATGTCTCTAACCTGGAACTGGTTAGACACTGGAGACTAGAGAGTGGAAAGAGCAACTGCCATTTATGCTTGCCCTGTTCTTTGCCCAGTTAACCCTAGTTATCCCCTTGTAGCCACTCTTGGAAAAAAACTCCAGGGCCAGATGAATCTTTAGATATGATCCAGCAGCTGTTTTTATGTTAAGAGCAGTCTCCAGCTTCTTCAGTACCAATTGTAGTGGCTTAACTGAAAAGGATTTCCAGCTTCCACTAATTTCCACTGTAATCCGCTGCTGTATTTCACACTGAGGCAGCTCAGGAGCATCTATATATTGTATTTAGCTGCTCTGCTGTGAGAGTAGTCATCTCCCATGAGAGAAGAGTAATAAAAAGAAGTCCCAAAAAAAGAACAGTTACTGTTCCCCTAGTAATGACTGCAGCTATTTGTCAAATGAACCTCTCAAAGCTCTCTGCCACTTATACAATGCCTGGGAGCAAAAGCAAATGGTTGAGATGGTTGAAATTTGTATAACCCTTTCATGGGACTTAGTCCTATGAATCTTCTGTTACTACAATAAATATTCTTTAAATACATTCAGTCTGGAATATTTTTTTTGTTTTTATTTGTTAAAAGGGTACTGCTGTAGTCTGAAGATACAACTAAAATAAAGGACTTTCAATAAAACATCAAAGGTCACAAGTTTTTCAGCATCAGAAATGTCGTCTTTACATTTTGCTGAAAACTCAGCTGTGCATTAAAATCACAGGAAACTTTTTGTTTCCAAGGAGTCTAAAGATTACATTTCTTAGTTACAAGCCTATATTCTGGGCACAATCTGTGAATTGAAATATGAACTGGGTTTAGTGTACTCCTGTTCCTGCAATAGCCATTAAGTAATTATTTGCATCAATACGCAAGTTATACTGGAAAAGGACGAGATTCATCATTTCTCAAAAGCTTTCAGGTTGCTTAATATTATGGTTCAACAGACTTGTATGGTACATGCTATCAGTTTTGTGTTCTAACATGAAATAACCATAAAACCATCCAGGGATATGAAGATGACAATGCGTGGCTGTTCACAGATGGTTGAGGGCAAAGAAGGAGGGAAAAGCAACTGGTTCCTGTGTTTATACTTACGTGATGAGCCAAGATCAAAAGAGGTCAAAATGTGGTCATCGATGGAAACTCTGATACAGTTCAAGCTGCTTCTAGCAGCAACCTTCTGAGCTCCTGAAAGACTAACTTCTCCTAACTTCAGTTTGTTTGGTTTTTTTTGTAAACAAAACAAAACAAAACAAGCAAAACACTCTCTGTATTCTCACCATGCCTGAAACTCAATTAGTGGTAATAATTTCTATCTAACAAATTTGTAAACTTTGTAATTAATAGTATATCAAGAGCCTTGTCAGCCAAAAGAAAGTACTCAAAGCAAATGGAGTAATGGCTGAAGAAATCTACAGGCTTGCAGAAAATGCTGGACATTTATTTTTAGCTCATTGCATCTACAATTGAAACCGTCTATAAATCTACACAATTTCGTCCACAGATTAAGTTAGCTGGCAATAAATAGGGTAAGCTCCCACATGAATTATTGCATGAACAGTTTTCTGCATAGATTTGATGATAAACATAACACAACTCTTTCAGTGCTGCCAGCAATTTGACTAACAGCAAGTACCTACAGCCATCTTAATTTACTAGTGTATTTACAAGGGCAATCAGGTATGTACATAAGGAGTACAAACACAGATGGAAATATCCCAACTGTAAGTATATACCTACAGTGATTTTTTTCTGGTGTGTTTAAAAGGACTCAAAGGTTTGCTGGTTTTCTAGGCCAGTTAATGCTCATCCTGAGTAATACAAGAGTTGAAAAGTTAGTTTTGCATTTTGCCAGGTATGGTTGTTATTTGCTAATAGATCAAATGGGACTACAAGGAACCTAGGTGCAATTAGCCATCAATTACTTCATAATTCAAAGATCTGCATAAATCTAATAGTTTAAATTTGTACAACATCACACCTTCAGTTCAGCTAGTACAAACTTTAAATCAGGCCAAAATACATCTTAGCAATTACAAAAATGAAGTATTTAACTGCTACTTCCACCGCTACTTCCACTACTTATTCCACTAGACCAGACTCATACTTCTTTTAAAGTATCGATAGTTTTATGCATTACCTGTGGGTATACCCTGTCACTCCTGCTTGGAGTCTAGACACAGAGCATTTTTATTTCTCATTCCTGAATAGCTGTCCCTGGGCTATTCTCTTTCTCCGTCCCCAGATGCAATGTCTGACTTTCAGAGGTGAGAAGCAGAGTTGGGATTCTCTCTGAATGGGCTTGGGGGAGGGTGCAGGGGTAACCTTTGCTCCTGTTCTGCCCCAGATTCTCAGCTTTGCACATGAATGGATACTCTTCTATTGGGGTCTTTCTTTTGGAGGATGAAACAAATTAACTGAGAAAGAATACCAGGGAATTCACTTTGTGCACTATATCTGCTAAGTTTTTTTCTGAGACTTCATGGAAAAAAGAAATTTAGAAGCTTGAAATGGCTGAGGCAAAAGTTTCAGAATAGGCAGGGCAGCCCAGCATTCCTTGTGGACTGCTCTACAAAAAAACTACACACAAATCTTGTAGCAGCTGCATGGTCTCCTACCAAAGATGGAGTGTAAATGCACTACTAAAATTCTTCTGAAGTCCGATGGTAGTTTTGAAGATAAAAATTTTGTGCTTGTTTGTTTAATCACTGCACTCTAAGGACAAAGGGTGGTTTAAATCTTTTTGTTGTTGTTGTTCAATAATTTGGGAAACTTAAAGAAATGTGATGTGCAGAACAGGATTTTCTCATCTTGATAGCAGAACACTGGCTGACAAAAAACACACACTCTCTATAAAATATAATTAGATATTATGACTGTTTTTCTCAAAAAAACCCTCATTATGCTTATGCTGTTAAACACGATATATGTCCTTGTACATGTGGCTGGGTGGACATGTTGCTACTAAAGTGTCTTCTGCTCCTTGCTAATACTTAGGCCTTTAAGCATTTCAGAAGTTCTTCTAGTTGTTTCATGTATGTTTTACAGGGAACACAGGAATGAATCTTGTAACATTCAATATGAAAAAAGCTGTGGAAAAAGGTGATTATCACTACTTTTTGTGTTTTCTGGGTTATGAAACACTTAAGTATGTAATATACACTTACTGATTCTTACAGCATTTTCAGGTGAGCCAATGGCACTGTGATCAACTGTAATGAATATTGTGCTTCGTCCATTGACAACAAACTACTGTCAGCAGCAGGATCAACAATCTGTCAGGACTATCCTAATTCCATCTCCCTCCCTAAGGCTGTTCAGGGAGCAAGTGAATTCTCCCGCTGACCTCTGTGGTGCATTAAGAATACTAATGTTAAGTATGTGCAATACTAGTGGTAATTGTGTGCAATCCAGTCTTCATTGTCTCTTGGCTTAGTAAACAACTTTTCACAAATGAAAAACAGTTTACTGTAAATTAGGTGGCAAGGTCACACAGCCTTAGTGGCTTCAATGCATATTAAAAAGTTTAAAGGATTATATTCAGGTCTATTTATGTAGATTTAAATACAAATTGGTTTCGTATAACAACATGTATGTATAAATGTAAAAAGTGTATATGCTGGTATTGGAGGGGGGAGCAGGGCTACTATTTAAAATACTTCTTTATAATTTCCATGAAATAATGCTTTGCTATGGAGAAAGAAAAAAAAAAAAAAGACTAATCTTGTCTTATGGTTAGAGTACTGTGTTTAAACTCATTCCTAGTTTTTCTCATCTTTCTTTTTGAATAAATATTTTCTGAAACATTCAGATGATTTTATAACAATGAACTTATAAGCATTGTAGATTTACAATTAGGAAGTTCTTAGAGTCGAGTAGGGGAAAGGGCTCTCCCGTTGCTGATTACCTGGTTTAGATTCAGCTTTTCAGACAGGTGTACAGGCCCTTGTCCAAGTAGTTCTGCTTTTGGGGCTGAATAAAAGCAGTTTAGATTATGCAAATACCTTTTTTTAAACATAGTCAAATTTAACTTTGACTAATTAACTGTGTAGTTAGAAGGTAATTTTCATTAATAACAAATATTGCCTTTTACTCTTCGGGGAAAAAAATGAGAGTAATTAAAAGGAATTATCCTTTGAAAATACAGTTGATTTTGGATATACTTCTTACCCATCCTCTTGTTATTTCACTAAAATAAACATACTTTTTTTTTTTTTTCATATTACTAGTAACAAGATCAGAATCTCTCTAAAAATATTACAGCTCTGTCAGAGTAGGTAATTTGTATTTCCCAACTTCGCTTTTGGTCATCAGGCAATCATCCCACATCAGGCAGCATAATACTTTAAAACCCTGAGCTGTAGAGTTGTAGACTGGCCAGCTGGAAGCAAATTAGGTTTCCCCTTACCCATTGCCAATGTGCTGGACTCAACCAATTCCCTGAAGAAAAATGACTATATACTTGGCACACAGCAGCTACTAAATTTAAATTCCTCTCACTCCTATATACTAAGCTTTCTATCTGGTTCAACACTGAACTCTTATGATTTGGCCAGCTTAGATTCAGAACGGGATCTTAGCCATCAATAAATTTACTGAAAATGACGCTTTGCTTTCGTTTCCTTCGTAGTACTAAAAGGAAGGTCCAGTGAGATGGAAAAAGTGGCAGGTACAGCCAACCTAACATGCCATCAAAAGTCATTTTGGCGCTATTACCTGTGCCAGTCCACATCCGATTGCACTGCTTCATTTCTCACATGAATTTCTGTCATCTGTAGCAACATGCATGTTTAACCAGCAAATCTGAACTGAATAAAGATTTTCTAGAAAGGAATGGAAGATGAAAATAGTCTGAATAGTCACTTGCCATTAACAGAAACAAATTTTATCTAGGGTTCTCAACTGTTCCTACATGAGATTCATCCAACATCATATGGAAGAATCTTTGTATTCCTCTCTTGTGATTGTTTAAAAAAAGTGCCACTAAAATGAACAAAGTTAGCTGTGTGGCTCGGCAGACATTTATTTATCCCACATGTTTATGAGTTCTCTGATGTCCAGTTATTCAAGAGAAAACTTTATTGCTGAATTAGTATCTTTGTCTCAAATTAGTTTAAGTTATAAACTACCCGTGCGTGTTGTAAGCTTGATGGATACTAGACAGGAGATGAACAAATATGAACAACTTTGGCTTAAGAAATTAATACTAAAATACAACTATTATAGAAGCAAAAGCATGATTCTCTGATTTTGTAAACAATGAAGTCAAGGTACTTTTGTTTAGTTTCGCTGAAAGTAGGATTGGCTGCTTTAGTTTTACTAGTTTAATTTTGACACGTAGGACTCTACAACTCTCTCCAGATGCCATTATTCCTACAAACTCTTTTTATGTGGAGGGAAGATGGAATGACCCATTAAAACTTCTTATAGACACCCTTAGTATGTATGCTAACATTGAGACGAATGTGTATTAACTTGACAGAAAAAGAAAAGCATGTTCACATGTTCAGAATCCTTGTGCATGTTCCTGAAATCAAGTAGAAACTAAAGCGAGATTTTTACATTTTATTTTTAGACCAACAACTTTGGGATTTTTTTCTGTGTGACGTTCATATTCTAATGTCTACTTCATATTAAGTTTAAATATAATGAGAGCAAATATTACTCACAATTTTTCTTGAATAAAGTAATAGTTCAGCAGGAAAGAGTTTTTATCCAAGCTAAATGATTTTCAGGTTGCAGTGCCTCCACTGCTGTTTCATTCCTCTTCAATATATCATTTGTGTTTGGTACCATAAAGAGTCCTCAAATTTTGGTTTATCCAGCTATGACCAAATCTTTAAGCTTATATCAACCTGTGACTAGTATCTCACGATGGGTCACAGTTTTCCTTTCCTTTGAACTAAAAAAACTTACTGCGTCTTCCCATTTAACAGTGAGACAAAATGCAATCTTCTGTTAAACTGTACATCCAGAGCACTTAACTGGCTTGTGAGAGACCCAGTTTCATGACTCTGCCTCAAATAAGTCAGTATTACTTACAGTAACTGGAACTGATCTAACATAAAACCAGGGCAAGATCTTTGCTTGACTAGTGAATTTGTTTGTTGTCCTGGCATTCAAGTAACACAATCAAGGTTCTCAGCTTTACTTGTCCTAAGGTTTTATTTATCCTACCTAGGAACCCTTAATAATAGATGGAGGGGTGGTTCTTCCTCTTTTTTTTTTTTTTTTTTTTTTTTTAAGTATTTGTAGAGCTGACAAACCTTTCTGTAAAAAGACTACAACAAGCTATAGTATATGGCCTGGATTTTAACTTAAAATTAAAAACAAATAAAAAAAATTAAAAAAAAATTGGGAGGGAAAACAATATCCTTCTTGGTTCCACCTACAGTAGAGTATATCTGTTACAAGGAGAGAAAAAGAAATCAATGGACTGGCACACCTCACACTGAAAGATTTCCAACTATTCCATCACTACATTTATAGAAACTTGTTCTAAATTCAACTTTTTGAAAAGTTGCTCTTTTCCACAGTTTTCTTACTTTTGAGAAAGCTGAAGAGAGGGAGTACAATTTGGACTACACTCCTGTAAATTGATCTGCCAGGACTGAAGAATGCAAGCAAAGTACAAAACCATTGTGAAGAAAAGATGCTCCCTTTCAAACTCTTAATTGGTAACAGTTTGTTTTGGTTTAGTTTTTAATAAGTTAGAATAGATAACAGTAATAAATAAACAGCAAATAGAAATGTAGTAACTAGCACATGCTTGATCTTTAATCCACAGTTTTCCTGATATTGAAGTGTAATGGAAGCTCTAGACATTCAACATGCTTTAAAATCTGGTGACTTAGGCTAGAGACTAAATATACAGCTAAGTGCACGGCACCAATTTATAAATGCTGCTTGTCAACTTCTTCCAACAAAAAGTAATTTAATTTTGCAACTGCAATTCCTTTTCCTACCTTCTCAGCTTTGTTTTTGGCAGAATTTGCCCCATAGCAAAATCTATTGTTGAGAAAATTATGTCTTTTTCTGATGGAAATAAATTCTTATGTTCTGGGGACAAAAGACTGGAAGGCCCAGAAAAAAGATATGACCTGGATCCCTATGGCCTGTTTGCATTATCTGCTTTTAAAATACTTTCACTATCAGTGGCTTGACATCAAGCAGTAAGCTCGTAGGAAGGAAAACGTAACAGTGTCGGAGACTATCTAGAAAAGAGGTCCACAGCTTTCTTCTGTGAGAATAATTTTTGTAGTGTTTTAGCATTTTCCAGCTGGATCTGACATACAGGTTCACTCACAACATTCTCAGATTTCCTCCATAGGGTCCAGAACGCTGTCGCTGTGCAGGTACGTGACTACCAGGGTCAGTTGTCTCTCATCTTTTCTCCATGTTGATAGAAGAACCCAAGGCAGATTTTCTGTGTAATACTAAATATCTTATGGTCTATCCATTTCACATGCTAAACTTCTGACAAGTGTTCCACTGAAGGTAGGAGAGGGCCAGCCGAATGATTCACAGAGCTAAGCAAACTGTTATCTCCATCCACAACTCTTTGTCACTTTAGCAGCTCAGGTGTGCACCCCTCACAGAGAGCTGGATATTTGTGCTGATGACTTGCTTCTCTGGAGTCAGCTTGAAGAGCCTTCAGAATTACTTCACCAGGAGGTGGTATGGTGCCTGGATTAAAAATTTTACAGACTTCATAGCTGCATGGAGTGCAACCAGTTTTCCCTTTCTAAGAGGGCTTACCGGGTCCTCTGGGTTTCCTGGAGGCTGGAAAGGGGAGGTGGATGCATCTACCCTTCTCTGAAAGTATTTCTTTGTTTTTTGCAGCAGCATCCTCATCAGCTGAAGGTTGGCTGCCCAGAGCAAGAAGTCACCTAAAGACCCAAGGTGATTCCCAATAGCTGATGGTCTGTTACATGGTTGAATCTTTGTCCGCTGGATGAGACACAACATAATGAGCTGCTGGAAGAGGATGCTCTTTCCATATACCTACTAATGTGTTAGGAAGGATCTAGATTTTTTTTTTCTTTTTTTTAAATTTTTCATATCAGGGCTTTCCTTCTAACATGATTCAGTGAGATTCTGCAAATTTTCTTTCACAGTTTTATAACATAATGTGTTCCACATACTTTTAGTATTGAGAAATACTATATGTACTAATAATCCCATGTTTATAAGGAAGTTTTTGGAAAAGTCTAAAAAAGAAAAACATGTCCTGAACTGAGAATTCTTCATTAATTTGAATGAAGAACAACTGCAAGTAGTTCCCTGCTCACAAAGCAGCTAAAACTCTGCATCTGGTGACCTTCTTGAAGGGAGGGGGGCTATTTCTTGCCCCTTAGCTTCCTCTGGACACTTTCGTAAGAAAAAAGAGATGTATCCCTCAGAATTGCCTCAGAAACCAAATGGAAATGTTTTTCAAATGTAGTATCTTTGAAGAGAAAAATCATCAGAGAACACTGCGCCACAAAGAAAGTGACTGGATAGAGGCTTGGAGCCAAAGATAGATCTGTTTTGAGTTACAATAGGGTTAGGGAACACCCCATTGTGAATGCTGCTCAACGTAGAAGGTACTGATTTTGGAAGGAGAAATGGGAGAATAAAGGAAATAGAGAACATGAAGAGAAAATTAAGAACAAAGTATAAAGAAAATTTAAAATGTGTGTGGAGGAAGATGGAAAAAGAAACACACAAAATCAAGATAGTACAGTCTTTTTTAATGCTATGAACTAATGGAGTGAAAATGATAGAAGCAAAAAAAAAGAAATTTAATTCTTACTCTAGAGTTATTCTGTGTGCAATATATGGACTGAAATTTTAACATCATAGCATGTAAGGAAACAACTTGGGGTTTTTTGTTTTCATTTTAGATTACTAAAGTACACAATTACTTCATATGTTGAGTAGTATATAAAATGAGTAGCATGCTATGGGTTCTTCATTAGGTAGCTGTATGCCAAAATACTAAAACAACTTTCTAAAACTGATCATATTTCATCTTATCCTTTAATTATAAAATGTTTTGAAAGGAATAGGGATTATATTAAAAAAAAAAATTCTATTTTCATATCTAGCTGCCATACAGAGTATTAGTAAAGCATTGCGATGATTACTTACTGCTTAAATTTAGTTGAAACATACTGTTTCATACTATTAATAAATACTGAAATTTGGATCACTCTTACTATTGTCAGGATTTCCTTAACCATGCAAAAAGCAGGCACAAAATCTTTCAAATAGAACATTTTCATGAGAAAAGATAACACTAATGAAGATACTAACAATTTTCCATTTGGTCTGATTCAGATTGTTTTGTTGCTCACCAGCGACTGTAGTTTGCTACTAATTTGCTAAATATCCACATTTGATGCTTTCTCACATAAGACTAATCCCTGCTACACCTATGCATGTTTACTGGAAAACTACATGCTAATATTACTTCAATATTATTTACTTCCTAAATTGAGTTCTAAAGCGCTACCACAAACTCTTTGAAAGTGAAACACATCAGCTTCAGTTTGATTATTTCAGTCTCTAATTTCTTTCTAAGTACTTCTGCTTTTTAAAATTGGCAGTGAGTTTGTGTCTCCTTGCAGAATTATGTCTGTGTAGGCTAACTTCTAGATTGCATTTTTAATAATAGCAGCTTGAAAGCAACCTTGCTAAAATACTGCAAAGATAACTTTGTTCAGCGATCATAACAATGTTGTTGTTTGTTTTTTTTTTCAAACAGTGCTGCTGCAGCAGTCTGATGGGACAGTTTCATCCCTGATGTAGCCCCACAGACAATTCTGTCTCTAGTGGAAAATAATTACATCAGGAAATAATTTGGCTGAGTGAAATAACTCTGTCTTGATTTAAGGTGAAGGTTTACATCTAACTCCTGATAGTTTTATCTAGAGTTAGCTGATCTGTTTTAGGATGTTTCAGACATGGTTTAGGAGACTTCTTATTGTAAGTACTGTTCTCATCATACATCCTACTGGAGTTCCGTCTGTCCTCTCCTAGTTCCATTCGGTTTACATGACTCCTGGCTCTCTAAAAAGTGCTGCTTCTCTTGAGGTAATTCACAGTTGATGTAGAGATGTATAATACTTCATTAAATTAGTTTCTGTGTTGCATTAGAAAATTTGAATGCTGCTGCAAGTACACTTTTGTTGATGTACAACTGTCACTGCTTGACTAAATCAAGACACAGTTGTTATTCTCAGCTTCAGTGCCTCTGAACTATAACCCATATGTGAGAGCTCTATTTCTGAGTTCATCATCTCAAAGTTAGCAGTCCGGGGACTTGCAAATATTTTTAAAATTCTGATTTGTTGTTACTGCCTACATCAGTTCTAGCTGTAGGAGGAAAGTTACATTTGAATCTGTGTGTTGTTCTTAGCAGAATTCTGCTGAGACCCTCCCATAGGTAGTTATAGTATTGTTTTTATACCTTCACCAGTTCTTCAATATTTTATCTTCCCAAATAACAGACTATGTGCAATGTTGCCAGAATCCTGTCATATACAAGGGACTTTGATCATGTTACACTATTTTTGTCAAGTTTGTGCACAGTCAGTCATAGAATTTACTGGCTGAGCAGCCTTAGCCCTCATATGTAAAGTGCATCAAAACTAAACTCCTGTTTGCAGTCATGGGTTGCCCTGCAAAGTTAGAGTCATCTGACAACTGCCTGATAAAGTCTAATTGAATTTTTAATTTGCAAAACAGATAGAAGGACTATTCTGAACACACCAATCAACTTTAAATTCACCTTAGCTGAACAGTTCCACCTTTCCACGACGAAACACAGATCTACTCACTTTCTATCAAGCAGCTTAATTCACATTGACTTTAGCCTTTGTATTCTTCTCTTAAATGCAACCAATTAATTACCTAGTTTTCCAGTGCTGCAGTTCAGTGCTGCAGGACCATAACCAACATGTTCCTGGATCTAATCAAAGTACAACTTTCAGTACAATAGCTTTCATAAAACAAAACCCTCTAATAGTCCAAAAAGCAATTATACTAAAATAAAAGCACGTTGCACATTCAAATACAAACCTAGATGCTGCTGCCTCAGGTTATGCATACACAGTAGCATTTTAAGCTAACACTTGCTCTTCAGCAACATTTATTAATATAGATTAATAATTTAATTACAAGAGCTTTACAGTTTGGCAAATAAACATAAAATTGAGCAGTTCTGTTAAATAAAAGCAAAAGAAGTACCAAAGATGAACTATTATAAGAGATATGCGTTTTAAGCATTGTAATATTTTTCTGTGGATGATTTAGTGTTCCGGCAGAGATGTCTATAGATTATGACACCAAAGTAATGGCTTGCCTCCTCAACAATCAAAGTTCCTTAGTGTTCTATTAAACAAAATAAAAGCACTTTACAATCTTAAGGAAATTTGAGCAATCCAATGCTGGGGAAATGATGTATTATAAACAGCAAAGGACTAGTTATTTATCAAGTCAACTGCAACATTAATCTGCTTTAATTTGTATTTTAAGTATTTCTGCCTGAAACAGTCTACTGCAACTAATTTAAATGCAACCTAAATTATTATTAGAATAAGAATATCACCAAAATTACATTGCCTTGGGTAACTATAATCCAAAAGCTCATTTGGAAGCACCTGCAAGGAGCATTTGTTGCCAAATAGAGAAGGCAAGATGATGTTTCGTTTGACACAATATATTTTCCAAAGTACAGACCTTAAAGCACTTGCAGAACAAAGAACTTCTTGTAACCATAGCTGGTTATAATCATGAGTAGTTCAGCACTACTGAAGTACCTTGGAATGCTCAGTGTTCAACCTAGAAACAGTCTGAACTAAAACATAGTGTTAATATTGCTCGAGAATATGCACAAAACAGTCTCACTGGCTTAATCACTAGAATTTCACCTCTTGGAATAAGTGAAAGTACTGTGATAAAAAAGTTGTTATGCTAAAACAGTTTGAAGCAAAATAAACAAATAAGGAAAAACTAACAAATAAACAAAATCACAAACAAACAAAACACAGCATATCAAATACAGTAAGCCAAACCAGACCAATGAAAAAAATAACTTTCTCTCATAGACTGGATATCTTTTGTGAATAAATAACTCATGAAACATGAACCACAGACTTAAAGTAAACAGGTGGCAATACCTTCTGTCACGGAGGAATCCCAAAGTCAGTTTTAGGCAGACAACAAGTTCCAAAACAGACTTTATTCTAGCTGGAAAAGAGCAGCAAATGAACCGACTAGAAACAGGGTTTATACCATTATTTAGCACTCCAACAACAAAAAATACAGGTTCAGATATCAGTTGAGGAGATTATTGGTGTACAACAACATAAAAATAATGAGGATCCACAACGTGCACTCATATGTTCACAAAAGTCAAAACGGAAGGCCTCTCACTCCAGGGTACCCACAAGAAAAAATCACTCGCCTGGGTTAGGCAAGGGCTTACACTTGCCTGGGTTAGGCAAGGACTCATTCAAGGATACATCCAGTAAATGACCACTCGCCCAAATGAGGAGGTGAGGCGCTCTCAATCCCAGGAAGTCTCCTTAGACGGTGTCCCAGTCTAAGGGGCAGGCTCCAGTTCACAGACCCAAGCTCCGAGAAGGCCACTCAAAGGGAGCCTTCGGCAGGGACCCAGTTTTATAGCCTGGTCATGTCTGGTTGTGGGCAATTATAACATGGTCCAGAAGCTTCGCAGCAACTCTGGGCACCTCCCTTGTTGAGGACCATGTCAATTGACTCAGGGTCTGGTTGAGGGCCCTGTCAATCGACCGAGGGTCCCATCCCCCCTGCCCCTCAGCGGGTGGAGGTGAAGTCACCCTGCCCCAGGGCAGGGGAGGATGTGACTGACAGCACCTTGGTACCACTCTGGGAGTGTATATGGGGACAGGCACAGTGGGGCACAAAAGGTGCTAAAAAGCCATCAACTGCCCCTTTGAAGGTTCCAGAGCTCAGGAGAAGGTGCAACTGCCATGCCTTCCCGGACTGTTTTATATGCTGTTTATTGGACTCTAAAAAAAAAAAAAAAAAAAAAGCTTCAAACACAACACAGGATACAAAATATGTAGGGTGATTTTGCCAAAATCCTAAAGAATGTTCAAGGTTTCAAGATAGCCTTATTTTTCCAAGATTATATGCATATAATCAGCCATAGTAGTCTTCATTAGCCTCACCTGTTCTCTCTCAAAAACACAAACAAAAGCCTTATGTGTATTTCTGACAAAGGTTTTTATCCAGAAATTTTTATGCCAGTCTTTAAAAATTATAATTCTTTTATCTGCCTTTATCAGTCAAATACAACAGCCAATTTTAATGCAAAAAAAAAAAAAAGTTGCAAAACTACCTGCAGAAAAACATAGTTAGTTTGCTAAGAAATGACACCAGTAAGGTTGTACCAATTGCAGCCTATTGCAGAGATGAGTTTGTGAGGGCAGATGTGGTCCGTGCTTCCTTGCAGCCTTGTAATACTACTTTCAATAAGGTGTTCAGTTTCCTCGCAATGTGAAATTTGTTGTACCTATGTATTCTGAAAAGTTAGAAAAGTCAGAGGCTCTATGCTGTACACGCAGTCCAGAATAATCATTACTGTAGAATGAGTAGTCTTTTTCTCTTCATGTATGTGCCAGTTTGGATCTCATCAAATCTGAATGGCAATTAGCACTCCCTCAGGCTGACATTTTCTAATGAATCAGCCACAACTGAAAGCATCATTCTTCCAGATTTGGCCTCTGATTCATTCAGGAGGTGATTCTTTATCTATGAATTATACCCTGGATGGTGACAGGGTTGTGACTGACATCTTTTTGTTGACCAAGTTAAAGCCACCACGTCAATACTGGGAGAATATGATAGGGGTGTTGTGGATGGAGTGAGAAGAATGCACTTCACTTTAAGAGAGAAGCAACAATAAACTTTTGTAATATAAAACAGTAAAGTAACAAAGTTCAGTAATAAATCCAACAATAGCTTAACAAGTTTCAGTGGCAAGGTGGACTTGATTTTTTACTGCCTAGAGGACAGGGTCAGACAAAACTGTCAGGGAGACCCTCCTGGTGACTCATGAGACTCAGAAAGGACCTCCTTGTGTTCTAAACTCCTTCTCAGAGAGGAGTCTAGGTGTGGCTGGATCAAGACTTGGTCAACAGTTTATGCCTAAAGGATTATATAGGCACAATCAATCCTTTATATAACTTAGCTAAGATTTCAAAGTTTAGCATGCTGTTAGTCACTTACCAGTGATTTGTTGTGGCAAAGAATCTCTCAAGCTTGAAGAGTAACCTTGGGAGGGGTTCCTACTCAAGGTGACATCCTGGTGTGCAGCCTGCGGTTGTGCAGGAGAGCTCAAAAGGCTCTGAGCTGTCCACTATCTATGGAATAAGATTATTGACTCATAGTCATATTTGCATACCAACTGCAGATGTTAGTTTCTTCCAAATTTGCCTTGAGCCAGATATTGACCACTACTGTGGTTAGATGGGCACATCACCATAGTTAGCCCTTGGCCGTTGTGCTGTTATCTGTCTCCCTTGAATCCACTTTGAGACGGAGGCAGCCATCACGAACACCACTGGTGGTTATTGCTTGAGCAGAGTTATGGTAAAAAGTCAGGCCAGGGTGCAGGGGGAGCACACTGCCACAATGTGTTACACGGAGAACCCTCCTGTTTGTCAGATGCTCAGCAGTTAGAGCTGTGAGAGGTGTTAAGCAGTGTCAGTATCCAAGAGCTATGGGCATAACCAAATAAACCCAGCCACATACAGCACTACCTTACTCAGTAATGATCGAAGTCAAAGAAATCTGTCCTTACTGCTTGCTGCTATCATGGCATCTAGTAAATCAAATCAACCACTTCTTTTTATGAAGTCAATGGCGGTGCAAAAAATGTCATATGAGCATGCAATGAGACATCTGCTGGCAATGTCTACTGTTGAGGTATCAACTGTAGACTCTGACTGTGTCCACTGGAAACAAGGTTTCCAAAAGTCAGTACTAGGATGGTTTTAATGTGATACATTCTCATGTAACGAAACTGCAGTCTAGGCAGTAATTTCTTTTAAGAACAGACAGATAAGATACTGTCCTCAGCTGGAATCCCAGGCACCTTTAAATAGGTGTCTGAATTGTGACTCTGTGGCCACGGATCAAGTATGCTAAAAGCTCTGTTGTTACACAGATGACCCGAATGAATGCTAAAGAGGTGACGATAAAGATGTGAATAACCTGGGTGCATTCTCTTGGGTCACTGGTGCCTTAATTTTAAGCTCTAAATAATTTTCAAGAGCCACTTCTGCAAGATCTGTAGATTATCAGCAGCCTGACAGACTAAGTTTCCTAAAAAGATGGGAAGGAATAAATATTCTCCTGAGCCACGCTTCTTTCCAGCAAGAGTCTAAAGGACAATAATCTACATACAATAAAACTAGCTGTAGGTGGGGGGAGACATTGTTTTGCTTTTTTGTTATTCCAAGATGTGTGTCAGACCTTCAGTTCAGGACTTAAAAAACTGAAAGCTCAAGGATGTCAACAGTTACAACAACACACAGGTGGTCTGTTTGCCATCACTTGTGTTGGACCTCACTATACGGTACTTTCTGTATTTTAGTTTTGTGATTACTACTGCCATATCTGATATGCCAAGATGGACAGTGTTCTCGAAGGCATATTTTGGTACCAGGAAGAACTTGTTTGTCTAGGTTGGTATATTGTTTTCAGCAGTGAACCCTTTTTTTTGTTATTATCCCTGCTTTTTTGTTATTGTTCCACAATGTTTTAAATAGTCGGCTTTGCTTGACTTTTCGGTATCAGTTGGATACATTTGGACTAATATATAAATATAACATCAAGCATGTGAAATTGAAAATGTAATCTCTTGGTTACAGAGCTGATGCTGTTGAAACTAATGTCAAAGTTGTAGACTCCAAGGTGCAGCTAATTATATGCATGCTGGTATCAATGGTCACAACGCTTTTTATATTTCTTCCCCTTGGAAGGACAGATGTCCTATTTTGAAGTAAGCTTCTTAGAATTTTGGCTGAAGGACAGCAACAGATAAGAATAGCTCAAGTGCTGTATCTGAGCATTTGAGTGTCAGATGAAAGAGAGAAAGAACAAAGGCTATAACATTTTTCAGGGTTGTTTAATCTTTTGGAGCAGAAGATTTGCCTGCTGTATTAATTGCTTAATGATGTGAAACAATTATGACAGACTAATTTCAGTCATTCTCAATAAGCTGAAGGAGATGAGGGGGAATATCTGTGTCTGTGCCTGACTGGTCTCTAACTTATTTGGTGGAGCAAGTGTCTAACATACCCAGAAAAAAAATGCTCGTGAAAGAAGCAGCACTTTTTTTCTTCAAAGGTAGGATTTGAACTTACATTGATCCTAACTGCAAGTTCTTGCCATGGGCAATAAGATGGAAAGTTTCAATGCCATCCTGACCTTTCCTTTGCACTAATGTATGAGGGATGTATATGTAGACTTAAAGCCATTCAAGAGTTTATGATCTTGCATACTTAAGGTGTAAAGGTATGTAGAATGGAACCTACACTGAACCACATAAAAAATAGTACTTTTTTCCATGAAGCAGGATAACATAGTCAAGTGACAGATTTAATACCAGTGTTAGATTTAAATCCACTGTGCAGGTCTGCCACTCTCTACTGAGGTTTTTCATCACCAAGACAATTTATCCTGAGCAGCAGGAAGTGAGAAAGGGAGCCTGGGGAACACTGAATAGAGGCAATAGGGTACACAGCCTTTTTTACCAGCAGCGTAAGGCAGGAACAGAAGTTATCAAAATGCACCCTAAAGCAGATCTACTGTGTAAACTTCTATACTGTGAGTTGCTCAGTGTAATTCATCCATGTTAAAATGTGTCCAAACAGAAAACGTACACTGATATTATCCAAGACAGGCCAATATCATGTCTGGTAAACAAGTGGATAGTCTATTTCATGTCACAGGTAGTTAAACTGTGAAACTATTTGTCACAGGACATCTTGCATACTAGAAAAAGTACATACATTTAAAAAATAATTACATGAATGTACAGGAATCTCAGTTAAGGACTTCACATTGGTGATTAGGAGAAGACTTGTTTCTCTTCCTGGCACATCCAGCTGAAATGGTATGCACAGGCTCATTTTGAAAACTCATGAACTCATTGGATGCTAAGCACCCGTTAAGCTGTTCTAGTGCCATAGATTTACCCTGGGTAGAAAGCTCACCTCTTTTCTCTGATCCTGCGGCTTTTTCACAATGAAACTTTTGATAACTGTGTATTTATTTATAGACTAGCAAATGTACTTGATAAACTTCTCTGAAGACAGTAAACACAGATTGCTTATTGTTGGCCCTCGACTGGAAGCAACCACAAGATGATTATTGGAAAGTGACAGAGAGGTCCAGCTAATTGAACCTGTCAGTACCGCTCCTCCAAGAAAGTTCGTGACTATACATGCTCATACTATCTACTAAAAGGTCACAAAGAACGGATGACAGTGGGTTAGATCAAATTTTCGTCTTATTCTGACTGGTGGCTTTAAATGTTCATTGAACTTCCAAACATCTTTTTTTTAATGTTAACTTTGTAGAGTTAAAAATTTATATTAAGCTAAACAAATCCTTATTTCATAGAATGTCCATAGATAGAGTCCCAATATTAGCGTTTACCAAAGTGTTGATTACAACTAAACAACTATCACTTAGACATGCACAGAGAAAAAAAATGGAGAAGTTAACCTACTCTGTCTTTAGGTGTACTCCCAACCTTCCTGATTGTTGATACTACCGATAAAAGATCCTATTCCAAGCCTTTCTCATACAGAAGATCTGTTCTTCATTAAAGCCTTGAGCTTCCATTTACTTGCCAGTTTTCTAGCTACAGCTTCCAGCTAGCTCCGTTTCAGTCTGAACCAGTTTCTATTAAAAACTGATCATGCATTTAAGCCATGAGAGAAAATGGATTATCTTTTTCTACATCTTTTCTTTTACTGTAGCGATTTAATCAAGCCCAAGGAAAAAGCTCTACATCAAAGTTTTGGGTTCTGAGCAGGTCCCAAGCCTGAGCAGAAAGCCTATAAGGGATGCAACGAGACACTGTGGAACTGCAGGAGAGTCTCAAGGAATGTCTGTGTGAATCTTCTCAGGCTCCAGCAATTAGCTGGACAGGCATTTCTGGAACGGTTGACTTCCAGTTTTCTTTAATAATTACTCATGAATCTAAATTCTATAAACTTGCATTTTTTGGAAAATTTTTACTTAACCTTTACAACACACTTTATGGCAGTGAGTTCCATAATTTAATACAAAGCTTTATGTGAAGTGCTTTCTTTTAAATTCATTTTGATAATTTACTTGGATGATATTTGATTTTGTGTTATGAAAAACAATGAATATGGCATAATCTCTAGAGCATTCATTTATACACTATTCTATCTCCATTTCAGTGGTTTGGGGTTTTTTGGGGGGGTGATGTAGGCTTTTTTTTAAATTTCCTTTTTAAAACTAGATGAACTAATTAGTGTTTAATATTTTTTTCTTCAACTCACCGGTGTCACCAGAGAAGCAGGCATCCAAGGTCAATGAAGGATTTGAGCTTTGTAGTATTTGTAATAAGGTGAAATGATAGCAGAATACGAAGTATTTAAAAACAAATGAAGAAAAAATCTATAAAGACAATGCTAGAAAGGAAAGCCTTTTGAAAAACCTTAGCTATTTGAACAATTAATGAAAAATACTGTAAGGTAAACATGTATAGATTAGTCAGACAGTAAACCTAGACTTTGAACAATGGAGGGCAGTTGAGCAAGCAGTATGAAACAAAAAATGTCAATGATTGTGCACAACAGCACACTCTGGGATCTATACTCATGCCTATCAACAAACGTGTGGGTAAAATGAACAGCATTCACTCAAAAAGATGCAATGATTTCTTTGGTTAGCATTTATCAGGGCTGAAAAAGGCGATTATGCTCAAATTTCTGTTAGGTTTGTCCCCCCTTCCTCACCCACGTGTCCTTATATCATCTTGTAAAGTCATCATGTGAAATACTCTGTTGAGTACTGTTCAGGACTTTTGCAGTAATTTTTAGAAGCTGCATGACCTAATTGAAAAAAAAATAGCCTGATTTCATCCATTTAGTTTAGTTTCTTACCTAGGAAGTTGAGAAGATCTTCCCAGTACAGGTGATAGAGAGCCTGGCCAGAGGAGAGGCACTGCTGGACCTGTTGCTCACTAATGAGGAAGGACTTATCAGAAAGGTCAAGACTGGAGGTGGTCTGGGTTGCAGCAATCATGCCCCGGTGGAATTCTCATTCACGAGGGGTACAGGATGGGTACAAAGTACAGTCAGGACTGTAAACCTCAGAAAGGCAAACTTTCTACAGTTTAGTGTGCTAGTGCGTGGGAATCTGTAGAGAAACTGCCTTCAGAGGCAAAAGAGCGAATCAACACTGGGAGATATTTAAAGACATTTTTCTTAGGGTGCCAAAGTTCTCAATCTGATGTGCGAGAAGTTGGGTAGGGGACACAGGAGGCCAGCTTGGCTGAGTCCTCTTAGTTGAACTAAAACACAAAACCAAAATGCACAGGCAGTGAAGGCAAGGATATACATCCCAGGGAGATTGTAGGGATGTGGCCTGAGACTATAGGGAGGGGATCAGGAAGCCAAAACACATCTGGAGCTGAACTTGCATAGGGGTGTGAAAAATAACAAGAGTTTCTTCAGGTACACAGGACAACAAAGGAATAAAAAAGGAACTGTACCCCCCAATAAGTGAAACAGATCTGGCTACAACAGACACAGCAAAGGCTGAGGTACTCAAACACTTTTGTGCCTTGATCTTCACAGGCAAGTGCTCTTGCCACGCCACCCAGTTCACAGAATCCAAAGGCAGCAACTGTGAGAATAAAGAACTGCTCACTGCGGGAGATCAGGTTCAAGACCACCGAAGGAACCTAAATGCAAACAAGTTTCATGGGACCTGATGTGTATTGGGTTTGCGTGACAAGGTTTTGGTAGTGGGGGCAGGCTGCAGGAGTGGCTTATGAGGATCAACTGAGGGAACTGGGGCTGTTCAGCCTGGAGAAAAGGAGGCTGAGGGGAAATCTTAACACTCTCTACAACTACTTGAAAGGAGGTTCTACCAAGGTGGGGTTGGTCTCTTATCCCAAGTAGCAAGTAACAGAATGAGAGGAAATGGTCTCAAGTTGTGCCAGGGGAAGTTTAGATTGGATATTAGGAAGAATTTCTTCACGGAAAGGGTTGTCAAGTGCTGAAACAGGCTGCTCAAGTGGTTGAGTGACCATCCCTGGAGGTGTTTAAAAGGTGTGTAGATGAGGTTCTTAGGGACATGGTTTAGCGCTGGTGCTAGGTTGTGGTTCTACTTGATGATTTTGAGGTTCTCTTCCAACGAAAATTATTCTATGATTTCATGATTCTAAGCTGCGAGAAGCTTCCCCCATGTCTGACAGAGCCAGTGCCCGCTGGACATGCCACTGGCCAAGACTAGCCCATCAGTGACACTGATAGCACCTCTGGGATAACATGTATAAGAAAGGGAGTAAGAAAACCTGCTGTGCAACAACAGCGAGGAAAGAGGAGTGAGAACATCTGAGAGAAACAGCTCTGCAGACACCAAGGTGTGAGAAGGAGGGCAGGAGGTGCTCCAGGTGCTGGAGCAGAGACTCCCCTGCAGCCCGTGGTGCAGCTCATGGTCAGGCCGGCTGTCCCTCTGCAGGCCATGGAGGTCCATGGTGGAGTAGATACTTGCCTGCAGCATGGGGAGAACTCCATATCAAAGCAGGTGGATGTACCTGAGAGGGCTGTGACCCTGCAGGGAGCCCATACTGGAGTAGTGTCCTGGCAGGAGCTGTGGCCCCATGGAGAATCACAGAATGTCAGGGATTGGAAGTGACCTCAAAAGATCATCTAGTCCAATCCCCCCTGCCAGAGCAGGAACACCTAGATGAGGTTACACAGGAACGCGTCCAGGTGGGTTTTGAATGTCTCCAGAGAATGAGACTCCATAACCTCCCTAGGCAGCCTGTTCCAGTGTCTGTCACCCTCGCTGAGAAGAAGTTTCTTCTCATATTTAAGCGGAATCTCCTGTGTTCCAGTTTGTACCCATTTCCCCTTGTAACCCATGCTGGAGAAGGTTTGCTGGCAGGACTTGTTCCCTCATGGAGGACCCACACTGGAACAGTCTGTTCCTGTATGACTGGACCCTATGGAAGAGACCCACGCTCGACCAGTTTGTGAGAACTGCGGCTCACAGGAAGGATCCATGCTGGAGTTCCTGTAGGACTGCTTCCTGTGGGACAGACCCCATACTGGAGCAGAGGAAGAGTATGAGGAGGAAGGAGCAGCTGAGACAATGTGTGATAAACTGACAACCCCCATTCCCTATGCCCCTGCGCCATTTGAGGAGAGAAGGCAGAGAAACTGGAGTAAATTTGCGCCTAGGAAGAATGGAGGGGTGCGGGAAAGGTGTTTATTTGTTTGCTAATAAATCCATTTACCTGCATCAAGTCTGTTTTGCCAGTGATGGTAACTGATGAGTAATCTCCCTGTCCTTGTCTTGACCCAGAATCTTTTAGTGATATTTTTTCTCCCCTGTCCAGCTGAGGAGGCAGGGGGCAATAGAGCTGCTTTGTAGGCAGCTGGCATCCAGTCCAGGTCAGCCCACTGAGGGTCCTGAGGGAACTGATGAATGAACTTGCTGACCCACTATCCATCATATTTGAAAAGTCATGGCAGTCTTGTAAAGTTCACAGTGACTGAAAATGAGAAGCATAACTCACATTTTTAAAAAGGAAAAACAAGAAAGATTGGGGGAGCTACAGGCCCATCAGTCTCATCTCTGTGCTCACCAAGATCATGGAGCAAATCCTCCTGGAAACTACACTAAGGCATATGGAAAACAGAGGCAATTGGTGACAGCCAACATAGCTTCACTAAGGGCACATCATTTCTGACAAATCTGGTGGCCTCCCATGATGGTATAACAGTGTTGGTGGATAAGGGAAGAGCAAGTGAAATCACCTACCTGGACTTCTGCAAAGCATTTGATCCTGTTCCACACGACATCCTTGTCTCTAAAATTCAGGGACATGGATATGACAGGTGGACCATTTGGTCGATGAAGAACTGGCTGGATGGTCACACTCAAAGATCTGTGGTCAACAGCTCAGTCTTTCAGACCAGTATTATTTAACATCTTTGTTGGGGACACAGGCAGTGGGATTGAGTGCACGCTAAGCAAGTTTGCAGATGACACCAAGCTGGGCAGTGCAGTTGACACTCCTGAGGGACAGGATGCCATCCACAGGGACCTGAACAACCTCGAGAAGTGGGCCCATGTGAACCTCATGAGGTTCAACAAGGTCAAGTGCAAGGTCCTGCACCTGGATCAGGGCAACCCCTGGTATCAATACAGGTTGGGGGATGAAGACATTGAGAGAAGCCTTGCGGAGAAGGACTTGGGGGTGCTGGTGGATGAAAGACTGGACATGAACCAGCAATGTGCACTCACAGCCCAGAAGGCCAGTCGTATCTTGGGCTGCATCAAAAACAGCATGTCCAGCAGGTCAAAGGGGGTGATTCTGCCCCTCTGCTCTGCTCTGGTGAGACCCCACCTGGAGTCCTGTGTCCAGCTCTGGAGCCCTCAGCACAAGAAAGACATGGACCTGTTGGAGAGGGGCCAGAGGAGCCACAGAAATGATCAGAGGGCTGGAACAGCTCTGCTGTGAGGACAGACTGAGAGAGCTGGGGTTGTTCAGCCTGGAGAAGAGAAGGCTCCAGGGAGACCTTATTGCAGCATTTCAGGACTCAAAAGGGGCCTACAGGAAAGATGGAGAGAGCCTATTTATGAGAAAGTGTAGCGATAGGATGAGGTATAACAGTTTTAAATGGAAAGAGGGTAGATTTATATTAGGTACAAGGAAGAAATTATTTACTGTGAGGCTGGTGAGGCACTGGCACAGGCTGCCCAGAGAAGCTGTGGATGCCCCATCCCTGGAAGTGTTCAAGGCCATACTGTCCGGGGCTTTGAGCAACCTGGTTTAGCGGAAGGTGTCCCTGCCCATAGCAGGGGGATTGGACTAGATGATCTTTCGAGGATCCTTCCAATCCCTAATATTCCGTGATTCTGTGATCTTTAAGGTCCTTTCCAACACAAACCATTCAATGATTCTATACAACTGTTTATTTTTCTGAACTGAAAAATCATAGTTCCTACATCAATAAACTGAAGTCTGGTTAATAAAAGGCATGTTCTATTTCCCAAGGTTATAGACTTCATAAATACACACGAGTAGAATTTTGTGCTCCCATGGACTACAATAATGAGAGCTATAAGAAAAGCAGATTAGTACAACCCCGTATGCTACCATTTATTCAAAGGTAAATGTCTACATCAACAGAACAGAGATCTGCTATAAATCTTGATAAACTAGATCTGAACAAGTGAAGACATGCTATTTTGCATAACAGTATCTAACACAATATGGGCTGTTTAGGAAGCATGCAGCTGTGCAGTTGCACACTGAACATCTGCAGCCCTTTGCAGAGAAAGATGTGTTGGCTTTCCTAAGTGTTTATCTTAAAAACAATAAATTTGTTTGCAAAGGCTCTAGAAAAAACCGAAACAACACATTCTTGAGATGATACTTCACTGTTAGTTCCAAATGTCTGCAAGACGATGTACAGAAGGAGCTGTTATTTAAAATTTTATCTCTACAGAATACAACAAAATACTAAAGGAAATTGAGAAGAGTAAAAGCAATCTAAGAAATAAACATTTAAAAGTCATGTATGAAGTATAATTTTTCAAGTAGAAAGGACTGTTAAACTTCTTTACTTTGTCTATTACCTGCATTTGCATCCTATTAAACAGCTGATAAAAACCTCCACAATGGAAATCTTGGCATCACTTGCCATAAAGCTAAAAGCCAACTGTAACTGTGAGCACTTAAAAGTACATAAAAACTTTGTCTTATTTTCCTATGGCAAAGCACAGAGTTTCTTAAACAAAATCATACACCAAAAAGGTGCTGATTTTAAAAAAAGCTTAGAATAAAATGTATGTCCTAGCTCCTAAGAGTACTGGTTATAAGGTAAACATGTGGGTCATGCTACATGTGAAAGGCTTCGAGGCGTATTCTGTTTGGATCTTCTGGATGTCTCAGGGCTACTCCACATCGCAGCAGCAGCTCAATATAAGGTACCCAAAATGAGTCATTGATTTTTACATAGGGTTCATGTGGTGTGTCCATTAATTTGCTAACAAGAATCTGGAAGACAAAAAGGAAATTAGGAAATTTAGGAAAGTAACTAAACAGCTAGATTTTTATCTCCTGTAGGGAAATTTGTACAAGTTATTGTAATGAGACACTTACATACGCAATGTAAGAAACACAAGCCTACAGGAGAAGTACAAGACCTGGCCAAGGTAAAAGTAAAACAAAGAACTTCCCATTAACTTCATTACAACTTTTTGGATGTAAAAATTAGAACCTGAATTCTCCTTTTATCCAGACTAAGCTTTTTACTATCTGTCAAAATTCTTAGTAGATTTTAGATACTGTAACTGTAAATATCTAAAAAATCTGTACATGAAAGTGGTAAATCCTTGTATAATTCATCTTTAAATTGGTATCTGTTAATTTAAGATTAGAAGCATTAAGTAAGAGGGAAAAGCTAGATTTTTGGGAATCGCCTCAAACTATGAATTACTATCAACAAATAGTATTTCTCCCTCACTTTTTCAGATTTTAGTAGAGAAGAATGTCCATCTTACAATTTTTCTAAATTTCATCTCACTAATGAGCTAAAAACATATCTATCTTCTTAGACTGAGAATTCTTTTTCCCGTATTTTGTGTGCTTCTGTAGGTAATGTTCGAAATAAGCTAGCACCTTCAAAGAATTAAACATCATAGTCCTACTTTAGCTTCATTATGCTTGCAAATCAAATCTTTCTGCTTATCTCATAAATGGATTATCCAAATTCTTAATATCACTTCATGTTTAGGCATGACAAGTGAGCATCTTACAACAATTCAGCTCCTCTTGATACTTTCTCAGTTCTTTGTTCCTTATCTAAATACAGAATTAGTTAGTGGAGTTAAAAGCAAACATCAGTTTTGACATAGTTTTTCTGTTCTTGGAGACCAAGAATATGCCCGTATAACATTGCTCATGGGGAATACTTTACACATTATCACAGTATCACAGTATGTTTGGGATTGGAAGGGACCTCAAAAGATCATCTAGTCCAATCCCCCTGCTGGAGCAGGAACGCCTAGGTGAGGTCGCACAGGAATGTGTCCAGGCGGGCTTTGAATGTCTCCAGGGAAGGAGACTCCACAACCTCCCTGGGTAGCCTGTTCCAGTGCTCTGTTATCCTCACTGAGAAGAAGTTCTTTCTCAAATTTAAGTGGAACCTCTTGTGTTCCAGCTTGATCCCTTTGCCCCTTGTCCTATCATTGTTTGCCACTGAGAAGAGCCTGACTCCATCCTCGTGGCACTCACCCTTTTTATATTTACAAACATTAATAAGGTCAGCCCTCAGTCTCCTCTTCTCCAAACTAAAGAGCCCCAGCTCCCTCAGCCTTTCTTCATAAGGGAGGTGCTCCACTCCCTTAATCATCTTTGTTGCCTTATGCTGGACCCTCTCCAGCAGTTCCCTGTCCTTCTTGAACTGAATATTACCCACCCCATGGTGTTCTCTCCATATTCATAGCAGATATTTCATCTTCCTACTCAGAACCTCTAAATGTTATAGCTTTCACAGTTTCAGTAGGTACCAAATATTCCGTCTCTTTATTGCTGAAGAAAAGCTCAAAATCTGCACTACCAGATTTCACTCTTTTTTCAATCACTGCTATTTAAAAAAATACTGTTCTTTTTCAGAACATTCAAAATAATTGTTCCAGTTTACATCTCTTGTACTTATCTGCTCCGATTTTGAGTATTTACTCCAAATGCATTATTTTAGATGAATTGTTACTTAGTTTTTTCTGACATTTGATATTCCAAAATAGCCTTTATGGCTGTAACCTTACATACATCTGTATTGTAAACAGCCTTTCAAATCTTAAACTAGTTCACTAAATTCTCAGTCAGAAAAGAAAAATCCTCAAACTGTTTAAAAGGAAAAGAATTACTACATTTGTAAAAAGTTACAGCTCATTACTGCAATGAAAATTAGTATAATAAAAATTCTGAGGCTTGCATGAGAAAAGAGCTTACTGCTTGCTTACTACTTACAGTAACTTAATGAAGTAGGTACTGATATAACTAAATAATATAAATGTATACAGCTAGCTTGTCAAAGTGGGCTTATTAAAATGTACACTTTCATTATTTAACAAACATGTGGAGATTGAGGAGCCATGGTAGGAACACATGCACTGATTGTAATTCTGTGAACGAATTACATTTGTACAATAGCAAAGCCTAAATCTGTAATTATAATACAACAATGACTTTGCATGTCTCTTTAAGAAACTACTATCTGTATGTAAGAAAACACTTTTGAAATTTAACAGGCACTTAAAGCTAGAACCAAGTTGCTCAACAACAACAAAAAAACCACCTCCCATAAAACAAAGATAAGGGACATGGACAGTTTGTGCCAAGATAGTTGAAATTAAAAATAAGCGTGAATTTTTGGAAGTAGTTTGCTCTTCCAAATGGAAATCAGACTTTACATGGATGTGTTCACATTTTGAGATTAACAATATCAGAAAAATATGAAGAGTAATTTTAAATCCTTAGAAGAGCTTTAAAATTTTAATTCCATAGAGAATGCGGCTATTTTAAATTCTGATCTATTTTCAAGCTCTGCCTAATTTGGCATTAATAGGCATGCTGAGATACTTGAAGCATGTTAAATGATTTTAATGATGTAAGCCCAAAGTCTGGGCTTTAAACTCAAGTACAACAATGTCATAGTGACCAGATCATAGCATCTTAATACCACAAAGTTGCTATTCATCAAGTTTTCCCTTAGGAAAAAAACTTCTTCCCGCAGAGAAGTCCTAAAAATAAGTTCTTACAACTGTCTGAAGAGTGAGGACTGAGGAGGAATAGGAAATCTCACTTCAAAAGCTACATTTAAGACGAGAAGGAACAACGCTAGTGAAAACATTTTTTAATGCTCCTTCAAATTTATGCTTCGCAATTCAAATTAATAAATTGCACTGTGATTATAATACGCACTAAGCAATGCTGGCATACTTATAAATATCAATTAGAAATGCATGAAACACATTAATTTGATTTCCTCACCTGAGAAGGTAATCCAGTTAATACACAAGACTACACATTAATTGGTCAGTTTATAACTGTTACTGTATTAATTTCAGAAATACTTTTATTGAACAGTACAAAATATAGGATGAAATGGAACAATCCTTTTTTCTATTAAGTGTAGCATTTCTCACCTCCCATGAGCCACTAAGGCTCACAAAACTTCTTTAAAATACCAATTATAAAATTGAGAAATAAGGGATATTAATTCTCCAGCTTAAGGAGAAAATTTAGTTATCTAAACTATTCCCACATCTCTTTTAAAAAATTGAAGGTTTAACTTGATAGGAATTGAAATAGGAATCTGACATAACATTCTTAAATATTCTGCTTTTCAATGAACTATTATAACCCTACGTCATATACTGTATTTTATCTTATATTTATATATATTTATCATATGTTTATCTTCTATTTATATTATAATCAGTTCTCAGCATCGGAAAATCCCTCAGATGTCTATGTAAAAAAAACCTTACCTCTACAATTTCATGCAGTGTTATCAGTTCAGCTGGATGTTTAGAAGAATTCTGCAAAGATAATCACCCCCCAGCCAAATTAAAAAAACTCAAAGCTAAATAGTCAGGCAAAATGTTAATTGACAAAGAAAAATAATCACATAATTATTTGATGGCATAGTATAAAACAGTTGAGGACTTTACTCAGATTTATTCATGACAGAAATACAATGTAGTACTTAAATCTACCAGTTCAATATCATATACATTATATACAACATTTTTTGAATTAAGTATTTTAAAATATTAATCTTAAGTGATCCTAATACCTAGGTTTACCTTTAAATAAAATCAAATACATCATATTTATAATGTAGTACAGTGCAAAACATTCTACAAATAAGATCTTGTGGGAAAAAATTGTTTTGTGAACTTTAGAAAAATGTTTACAATGCACATTTGACACAGCTTGACTTCAATTCATAGTGGCTTGATATTTTTTCATGATGTACTAATGAATATTTGTTTATTTTTACTCTGACTTCAATTAAAAAACTGGCCAAGCTTAAGAAATAGAATCATTAAAAACTGGGGGGAAAAAAAAAGAAAATAAGTTACTGATATAATTCAAAAATAACCTGTTTTCATTTGTAGCAAGTAAATCAAACCTATTTGCCTATAAAGTGATAAGGATTCCTTAGGCAGCAATGCCAACAAAACTGCTTGTTCTGTTGTGTGGTGCACCTGATTATTTTAAAATTACTAAAAAAAAAAAAAAATTTAAAATGAAATGTTGAAGTTTTAATTGGATATTAGCAAAAGGTTCTTCACCCAGAAGATGCTGGAGCACTGAACAGGCTCCCCAGGCAGGTGTCATGGCCCCAGGCCTGACAGTGTTCAAGAAGAGACTGGACAACACCCTCAGACACATGGTGTGAACTGTGGGGTTGTCACATGCAGGGACAGGAGCTGGACTCAATGATCCTTGTGGGTTCCTTCCAACTCAGAACATTCTATGATTCTATGAATTTTATCCTTTTCCCCCATCCACTTCACATTCAACAAAATAAAGCAGGTAATACAGAGCTGGTGACTGCTTACTCAGCACTGCTGTTGAACATGTCAACCTAAGTCCTAAAATATAAACAGCTATGCAGCACCTTAGACAAATTCCACTTCTGGAACAGAAGAATACAAGCAATAAGGAATTTGTGAAAGGCAAATTTGGATTTTTAATAATCCAAAGCAAGTTCTGGCTCCTTTTGTCTAGTCACAGTCTTAATATTCTCACCTTCAGAGAGCCACAAACCACAGAAAGCAGACATGCTGCCTACTCCATGGAAACCTTGTAAACCATGGAGTTAAGGCTCAATAATGCCTGTCTTTCTGTCTTTATCTTGATACTAGGCTGAGTGAAACACTATAAGATGCTTGAAGACGGCTGAATAAGATTTGAAAATGGACATCATGCCTTGAAGATTCCAATAGTTATTTTTATGTGCAAAATATACAATTCTGTGAAAAAACAGGTTGTGTTTTTTTAAATAATATTGGGTTTTACCAGTTTCCAAGCAAGATTAATCCAAGAGGATGCAAATATAGAAAATGGGCATCCTGAGGATAAGCCAGGGAATTGAAAAAAAACATCATACAGAAGAAAAAAGTTTTGCTAGTTCAATTACCAGAACAAAGAAAGAGGGTATAAGATTGCTGTCTAGAAATATATGAGGAAGAATAAATACAAGAAAGAAAAAGAGCTATTCTAAGGACAATACTGGCATAAGAATATATAGATCTATATTTAACATGAATAAATTGAATCTGGAAGTTAGGAGATAGTTTCTGACCAGAGTACTGAGGTACTAGAACAAACTCCAATAGAAACAGTAGTAACAAAAATAATTAGTTTTAGAATGGATCTCAATGATAATATTATAGAAATTATATTATGTGGTTGTCTGAAATAACAGGGAATAGGATTAAAGAAATCCTTTATATTATTATATTATTAAGTGTATCTGAAATCAAAATCAAACCCTGCCTTTTCTGTAGTTTTTTTGTAACTATTCTTTCAAATAATCACGGTAAAAAAGTTTATTTTTACTGCAGACTTTGAATTTATTAGGCAAAATACTCTCTGACTGCCTTTTTCCCCTAAAGTTTCACATAATTTTTGGCCTAGTTTGCCTGAACAGAAACCGATGGCTAACATTCCAAACTACACTGTAATTATAAACACTTGTCCTTATTATTGTTCCAAAAACATTGTTAGACAATTAAAATTTGCTTTGCCAAGGAAAATATGAATCCACTTGCCTAGTCCAGTGAAGAAGGAAGTGGAACAATCTGGAGTGAACCCCTCACCATTTCCAGGTTTGGCACAGCTTGCAGTTCAGTAAGAAATACAATACATTGCTATGCATCTCACTGGGTAAAGGATTGTCCTGGTTTTGTTAAAAACAAGTTTCTCTTTTAATGAATTTGCCTGTCAGCTAAAGCCTTCATGTTAGCTGCATTTTCCTGGAGAACCCGACACATGTTTTGGTTAAACCTAGCAATGGAATGCAAACTTATCGATAAGCACGGATGGACATCTCGCGAGAGGGGCAACGAGAAAACTGATGACCGAGAGACTGACCAATGGTGTATAACATTCCATTCACGTGAATACTTCATATAAAAGTGGGAGATCACGAGGATGTCGTCCCTTTTTCCCTTTTTCCTCATGGCTGACATTAGGAGAGGACCTTGCTGGTCGTCCCTGCGAACTGAGGCCTAGTGAGAGACTGAATCCAGCTCCGGTTGGCTGCAGAGTCCAATCCAGGACTTCGGGTGCTGGCTCTGCAGTTGCTGAGACTTACAAGATTGGTTTTGTATATTTTGTATTATTTTCTCTATTCTTATCAGTAGCATTAGTAAAACATCTTAAACTTCTCCAACTCTCTTCTCTCTGTCCTTCTTTCCCTCCCGATCGCCTGTCCTGAGTGGGAAGGGGGGAGAGGGAGGGGCAAAAGGGGGAAGTGGGGGGAGAGGAGGTTAACAATACATCTGCCAGGGTTTGATTGTCACCCCGCAATCTAAACCCTCGACAGATAATTGGCGCCCAACGTGGGGCCAGAGAAAGGGGTAAATTTGGAGATTTTTGGCTTTTCTACTGCTCTGACGTACCTTTCAATTTTCTTGGCACGGTGCCAACTCATAGAGTTGTGATACTCACGCGTCTGTTTGCTTCGGATATCATTTAGTGGTATTAAGGCAAAGTGAATTACATTGATTTAAAGATGTTGTGGCATAAGTTGTATCAGTTATTTTCTACATTGTGCTCGCTGATCCCATATCTGTGTTGGTGTTTCTTTCTGAATTGAAATATTCATTATATAACAACAAGAAACTGGACAGCGATCATGATGATTCTGTGTGGTAAGGCACTGGTTTATTTCATTATACTGCAGCCGCTAATGAATTTCTACTCGCTTCTGCTTTACCTTGAAAAACCTCCAGGAGAGATTAAAGAGCAGAATGGCTCTGTATTTGCTAATTGGTCAAGCGAATCTTTAGAAAGGCTGACTAACAATACATTTGTGTTTTCGCTAGGGCAGTTTGCAAATGTTTTAGAGAACTTTGAATATCCTTGGAGCTTTGATAGAACTGTGATGGTGTTATCCGGTTTGCTGAATATGTGTCAGTTTGTGTTACTGTTAAGAGAAATGAGGTTCAATAGGAGGTTTGCATCTCTTTTTAGTCCTGAGATTTGCGATGCGTCTTCGGAAGCTTTAGCAAAAAGCACTCCTAGCCGCTCGAGAAAAGGCAAAACAGCCAAAGCTGCTGCTGCAGCCACTGCCCCCCCAACCGCGGCTTCACAGGCTGAAGCTACAGCTCCTCCACATTGCTCCTCTGCCAAGGTCGCTGCAGATATCGTTACTTCTCCAGCCTCAAAGGCTAACAAGGCAGCCCACGCTTCTTCACACACTGGGCACTGTTGCTGCTGTAACCACAGCAATCACTGTGACAGTCATTCAGACTCTGAAAATGAATCAAATGATGGTGAACCCATATCAGCATCAGTTGCTGGTTGTAAGAAAGTCACTAGAAAGACTACCCGTGCAGCAGGTGATGGCACAGGGCCAACATCAACCCAAGAGGCATCATCAGGACAGGGTGGAGATGAAGTGACCACCACTCGGTCCTTTTCTCCAGGTGAGCTGAGAGATCTGCGAAAAGACTTTAGTCGTCATGAAGGCGAGAATATTTTAACCTGGCTGCTGCGATGCTGGGACAATGGGGCAGAAACAATTGAATTAGAAGGTGGTGAAGCCAGGCAGCTGGGATCTCTGTCAAAAGATTCCACCATTGATAGGGCAATTTCAAGAGAGTCTAATGCCACTACCCTCTGGACCCGAATCCTGGCAGCTATGAAAGTCAGATTTCCCTACAAGAAGATTGTATATCCACGTTAGGGAAGTGGAATACTATGGAGAGAGGTATCCAGTTCCTGAGAGAATTAGCTGTGCGAGAGATCATCTATCTAGGACCAAACAGCCAAGAGGGGACAGACCCAGATAGAATCAATTGTACAAAATCTATGTGGCGCAGATTTGTACAAAGTGCACCACCTGCATATGCTAAGTCATTGGCAGGAATGGTCCGGTCAGCTGGAGGTGTACAAGAAATTAATGAAGTGATTGAGCAGCTCTGGTACTTTGAGGACAGCCTTGCTGGTTCTCTACGGGCTTGTGTCTCCGCTGTGGAGAAACTGTGTGAAAAATCTGATGACCGGTTTGAAAAGCTGTTGCAAGAAATCAAAGAGCTCAGAGAAGACTCGTACTGTTCACGACCTGCACAAACCTATGTTTTAGCTGTTAGGAGAAGGCGTTTCCAATCTCGAGAGAGAGGGCAGAGACAGCCCACAAAAAGAGGTTCACTGTGGTTCTTCCTACATGAGCCGGGAGAAAACATGAATAAGTGGCATGGAAGGCCTACCTCAGAACTTCAAGAACAACTACGTGAGATAAAAGGAAAAACTCCTAGGAAGGTGGCTGCTCCAGTTTACAAAAGGAGCAGAAGAGATTCTGATGCTCTTGAAGGAACCTTTAATTCACACCCAGAGACTGTGCAAAACAGGAATTAGAGGTGCCCTGCCTCCAACCAGGTGGAGGAAAGGGATAACAGAGTTTATTGGACTGTACAAATACTATGGTCTGGTACAACACAACCCCAGGAGTACAAAGCTTTAGTGGACACTGGTGCTCAGTGCACAATAATTCCTTCTAATTATAAAGGAACGCAATCCATCAATATTGTTGGAGTGACTGGGGGATCCCAGGAGCTGACTGTTGTAGAGGTTGAAATGAGCCTAACTGGAAAAAACTGCCAAAAGCATCCCATTGTGACTGGTCCAGATGCTCCGTGCATCCTTGGCATAGACTACCTCAGGAGAGGGTATTTTAAGGACCCAAAAGGGTATAGCTGGGCATTTGGTATAGCAGCTGTGGACACTGAGAAAATTGAACAGCTGTCTGATTTGCCTGGACTTTAAGATGACCCTTCTGTTGTAGGACTGCTGATAGCTGACGATCAGCAGGTGCCAATTGCTACCACAACGGTGCATCGCCGGCAATATTGCACCAATCAAGACTCTTTGACTCCTATCCAGAAGCTGCTCTGTCAATTGGAAAGCCAGGGTGTGATCAGTAAGACTCGTTCACCTTTTAACAGCCCAATTTGGCCAGTGCGTAAGTCTAGTGACGAGTGGAGACTAACTGTAGACTATCGTGGCCTGAATGAAGTTACACCACCACTGAGTGCTGCTGTGCCTGACATGCTAGAACTGCAATTTGAACTGGAGTCAAAGGCAGATAAGCGGTATGCTACAATCGACATTGCTAATGCATTTTTCTCTATTCCTGTAGCAGCAGAGTGCAGGCCGCAATTTGCTTTCACCTGGAGGGGCATCCAGTATACATGGAATCGCTTGCCCCAGGGGTGGAAACACAGTCCTACCATCTGCCATGGACTGACCCAGACCACGCTGGAGCAAGGTGAAGCTCCAGAACACTTGCAATATATTGATGACATCATCGTATGGGGCAACACAGCGAAAGAAGTCTTCGAGGAAAGGTACAATGGTTTGTTAAAAACTACACTAAAGGCACTTGGTGGTGGAACCTTTCAAAACTGGGATTCACATTTAGCAAAAGCCACTTGGTTGGTCAACACTAGGGGATCAACCAATCGAGCCGGGCCTGCCCAATCAGAAATTCTACGGACTGTAGAAGGAGATAAAAGTCCCTGTAGTACACATGAAAAATATGTTAGGAAAGGCAGTCTGAGTTACTCCTGCCTCAGGCAAAGGCAAACCTATTCGTGGGATTGTTTTTGCCCAGGGACCTGGCAGCACCTGGTGGGTGATGCTTAAGGATGGAGAAGTTCAGTGTGTACCTCAAGGGGATTTGATTTTAGGTGAAAATATGCAATGCTGAACTGTATGATGTGAATTGCCGCACTAACAATGTTTAATAAGTGTCTTTCAGATCAAGACAATGGTGATGAAACTACAGCTAGCTTCTTCGAGTGGCGCCTGACACCTTCTTTGAAGTTGGTGTCCTTAACCCACAAACAGTGGTCATGAGATGTACTTATACCATTTTTCCTGCCCTGGGAGACTGTTGTGACAAAATGAACTTCATGAACTTTTCAAAGGATGGTCCACTGATTAGTTACTCCTGTGTATATATGTACATATGTATATACATATAGTAGTAGTGATTAATTAGATTGTATTGATAGATTGTATTGATAAGGTTTAAGTATTCAGTGAATGGCATATTATAAGGGGTGGAATGTCCTGGTTTTGTTAAAAACAAGTTTCTCTTTTAGTGAATTTGCCTGTCAGCTAAAGCCTTCATGTTAGCTGCATTTTCCTGGAGAACCCGACACATGTTTTGGTTAAACCTAGCAATGGAATGCAAACTTATTGATAAGCACGGATGGACATCTCGCGAGAGGGGCAACGAGAAAACTGATGACCGAGAGACTGACCAATGGTGTATAACATTCCATTCACGTGAATACTTCATATAAAAGTGGGAGATCACAAGGATCTCGTCCCTTTTTCCCTTTTTTTCCCTTTTTCCTCATGGCTGACACTAGGAGAGGACCTTGCTGGTCGTCCCTGTGAACTGAGGCCTAGTGAGAGACTGAATGCAGCTCCGGTTGGCTGCAGAGTCTAATCCAGGACTTTGGGTGCCGGCTCTGCAGTTGCTGAGACTTACAAGATTGGTTTTGTATATTTTGTATTATTTTCTCTATTCTTATCAGTAGCATTAGTAAAACATCTTTAACTTTTCCAACTCTCTTCTCTCTGTCCTTCTTTCCCTCCCGATCGCCTGTCCTGAGTGGGAAGGGGGGAGAGGGAGGGGCAAAAGGGGGAAGTGGGGGGAGAGGAGGTTAACAATACATCTGCCAGGGTTTGATTGTCACCCCGCAATCAAAACCCTCGACAAGGATACATGCATTAAAAAAGAAAATACCCAGCTGGGAACAGCATTAAATAATATAAACGAACCTGAAAATACCAATTTAACCTAAAGAATCAACTGTAAGAAATATACTTATTTCAAAATAAAACTGCAAATACTACACTTGTGACTTTAAAGAGATATGGCATCTAATTAAATAGAAACTGAACATTCCAAATTTAATAGTTTTTGAGAAAACCTTACCTTGTTTGCAGCAATTGGAAGGGGGAAATGTTCTTCTAGGAATTTACTCAAAGTATTCAAGAGGTCTTTCTTACGTGTCTTTAGTTGCAACATCTTCTTTTGTAGTTCACGCAATAATGCCTTTTTCCAGCTAATAGTAAAAATATAGAAGTACAAAATGAAATTCAATCTAGTAATTAAAATGTTCTTCTTAAGAGCCTTACTTTCTATTGTTTTAAGTTCAGCAGCTCGAATCACAGGATATAAGCAGTATTTTCCATGTTTCAAATATGGATTACTGAGTTACTATTTGATCTGCTTAACAAAACAAGGGTATGTTCTAGGAGTTTGCTTGCTCGTTTGCTTTTGTTGATATTTAAATTCTTGAACATAAAAACTTAGCACTGCAGAAATACCTTTTTTGGGAAATTTCTTCAACCTGGGCTTTTATCTCTTGTTCAATTTGAGTAAGAGCATCTACTATCTTCTCCTGTTCTTCAAGCCATCGCTGCTGTCTTTGAAACATAAAAAGTAGGAAATGGCACAACATATAAATAGTTTTTCTGGACAGTAAAAAACAAAATAATGTGTGGTAAAAAAAAGCTTACAGCACCCATAAATCCAAATTATTACATTACCTTTTCAGATCTTGTTCCAGTCGCCTATTCTTTGACTCAACTGTTGACAGCATCATTTCAAGATCATTCTCTGCTTTCTGCAACTATAAAAAATAAAACCTACAGTTTGCAGATAGTCCAGCCTGTTGTATTTGTTCTATGTAAGGTTACATCTATAAATCTGGTAAATAAGGCCAAAATTATCTGTAATTTCTTAAGAAACATGGTTATATAGTGACACACTGTTTTTAAATCCAGTTGGAGCTATTTAAAACATTGCTGCCACCAGCTGCTCGTTAGTGTCTAATTGAAGCTCTGTAAAACAACATAGTCGATTTTACCTGAAGTAGATTATGGAGCACACACATGAACTACTCATCTGATGGAAGACTGAGGAGAAAACATGTAGAGCACCAGAGCTGTGCGGTCTAAATCATTGCAGCTGCTAATCCCTGCTGATTGCACCAACATAAAATGTGTAGTACTGGACTGAGTCTTTCATTAGTGCATTATGTTCTACAAAGCAGTATTTCTAATAGTTTACATGTCTAAAATACAAAACTATGATTTAGATGTATTTTGTCTCCATCTATATAAACTATGAGAATTTCAATCTTTAGCTCAAAGAAATCAAAATTTTGAAAATATTCTATAGAAGGGAACACGCTGTATACATGCAACATCTGAAAAAAATTTGGAATCCTCAACAAAATAGGCCACAAAATGGAATATCAGATCAAACATGCCATAGCACAAAAGTCAATTGAAAATATATAACCAAATAGCTTGTTAATAGTGTTAACAGTGGCTGGGTTCCCGGTTGTGAGTGATACTAGAGGGACACAATCTACTAGGAAGAAGAAAACCAGAAAGTATTTTTAAAAACATACCCAAAGGAATATTCTCAGGTCATGTCACATACATATGTCCAATCAATATACTGTAATGCTACCTCTAAAACATTCTTGATTTGATCTTTCTTCCAAGGCTGGAAGAACTCAAAAAATTATTTGCAAACTATTGTCACAAAACTCTAAATCTAAGAATGCTCACTTTTTTGTGTAACATATAATGTTCCATTATTTTTTATTGAGTATGAAATTCAATATATAAAAACTTTTTTTTTAAAAGATCAATCATTACAACCAGGAAATTTTAGTAGTTATAATACATTAGAAAACTTTAGAACAACAACAATGCCTGAAGAAACATACACAGTATCTTAGCAGTAGTCCATCACAGGAGTAGTCATAGGAAAATGCAGAAATTCTACATACTTTCATTTTTTTCAACATTTTTTAAGTTCTCTTTTAACAAATAAAAAGTCTTACCTCGTGTTTTCCTAATTTTACCAGTACATCTGGATTGTTAGAAGATACTGAAAAATAAAATGAATATTTTTTTTTTACATTGGGTGATATAGACTTGTTCATACTGAAAAGCAGCCTGGCTAGACAGAAGCTTGTGTAGCCTCTAAAAAAAGTAGCTTGGCTGCCAGCAGCAGCTTAACCACATTTTGTGGTGTCCTGCTGGGCTAAGCTACTGTCACTTTTCAGCAAGTTAAATTAGACTGAAAGAAGTGTGGTATTAAAGCTTCTGAGTTATTTTTTATACTGGAATTAGTTTAGGTACATAATACTGAACTGTGAAGTCCACTCATTCTCCAAGATAAGCAAGCCTGATTTTGCCAGTGGAAGAGATTCCACGAACATCACCAGTGTGGGCAATCAAATTCTTCCAGTCTTGAACTCTTTGTTAAACAGCCTCACAAATGCTTCATCAGGTTTGTAAAACCTATCAGATTTAAAGAACCTAAAAATCATGTTACTCACCTTACTGTTCACACGAATAGCTACATGTAGGGAGATGAAAGGCCCAGCAAGGCCAATGTCTTAACTTCAACCCTGAGCAAGAGTTGTATTTGAGGGAAAGTACAGTACTATTCAAGGATGTGGTAATGTTTCCCCAAAATGCTTCTGCAAAAGGCTCATGGATTTTCAGAATAAAAAGTGAATTTTTGTATTTGAAAGCCTTCTATGGACTTCAATCAATTCTCAGATCCATATCAGCTTGCAGCATCTGCATAAATGTATGGCTTTTGAAAAACTAAAGCATTTGAATTTATTAATAGGAGAAATGAAAGCTGCTCTAAGAGATTTAAATCTTAATACGATGGGGATATTTTTTGTCCAAGCTAAGGCTCCAAATCCCTACGCCTAAAAATGATTACTTCAACAAAAGCTCTTATTTTAACAAAAACACTTAACCCTCTCATAAAAGCATTGAATATGACCTAAATACAATTCAGTTAATTTCATAAATATATAAAAGTACTTTTTTTTTTTTTGGTAAGGTAACTTTATTGGTTTTATCTCCACAAACCTTGAGAAACTCTGTATTAGTAGTTTTTAAAGTAGTGTTTTTTTTCAAGATGAAATTCCGTAAAACTACTGTGTTCATAATGTTTTAAGTTATATGTCTCAATAAAGTCCCTTCTACTTAAGAGAATTACTTTCTCTAGATCTCAACACAAAATTTGAGTAGAGTGCTCCCAAATTTAGCTTATGTTTAAGAGCTGTGGGAGGTAGTGGCCTTTGCAACTATTAGAGCAAGATTTCTTCAATAACACAAATATCCTACGTGGACATGATTTCTTTCCTAGGAGAGAAATCACTAACTCTAATTTAGTGAAGGGACAGTGCAGATCTAAGACACTGGGACAACACATTTATGGCAGCTGCTATTGTAAAGAACACAGGTTGCTCCATCTACTATCAGTTAAAGCTTTTTCAGTTATGAATCATTACATTTGCAAAAATCAAATGTCAAACAGAATTGCCTAGTGATATATAGTACAATTACTAAGCAAAATACTACCAGATGTTGGGAATGGAAAAGCAACTACTATGCACATTTATACAGATACTCATATTAAAATAAGAGGAGTTTGGCAGCATACTGACATTTTGTAAAGAAAAATAAAAATCATGCAGAGACCCCAACTGTTTTATATGGTTGCTTCTCCTTCCTTATTTTGCAAAGCTAACAGTCAAATTCTGTTTTTATTTCAGCTGGCATAGGGTTAATTTTCTTCCTAGTAGCTGGTGTGGCCCTGTGTTTTGGATTCAGTATGACAATAATGTTGATAATACACTGATGGCTTTAGTTGTTGATGGGTAATCAAGGACTTTTCAAGCTTTCCATGCTCTGCCAATGAGGAGGTACACAAGAAGCCTGGAGGGGGCACAACCAGGACAGCTGATCCAAACTGGCTAAAGGGATATTCCACACCATATAACATCGTGCTCAGTCTATAAACTAGGGGAGTTGGCTCTGGGGGCTTGGGGACGAGCTCTGTAACCATCACAAGTGGTGAGCAATTGCATTGTGCACCACATGTTTTATGTATTCTTTTATCATTGTTATTATTTTATTTTCCTTTACTGTCCTATTAAGCAGTCTGTATGTCAACCATTTGTATCAACAGGTTTTTTTTAATTCTCTCCCCCATCACACTGTAGGGGAGGGAGTGAGCAAGCAGCTGTTTGTGGGGGTGTGAGCAAGCGGCTGTATGGTGGCTTAGTCACCAGCTGGGGTTAAACCATGACAAAAAGCCAAATGCTTATTAAAACATTTTAATTCAGCTGATTTAGCAGCTCTAGAGCTACAAAAATAGTATTGGAAATTGAGAAACAAGAACAGAATCAAGGAAAAACTTCACTAAAATAAAATTTGCATTGTGGATTCAAGTCTGTTTGCAAATATTGTGCCCAAAGAAACATCGAACTGCCAAGTTATAACCTCTGAAAATAAAGTTTAAAACTGAAATGCTGACAGGCCCTCATTTACAAGAAATAAGCTGGCCATTACTAAAAGCAGAAAACAAAGTAACAAGACAGACTGACATTCATGCTCTATTAGCAAATTGTCTGAGATTAGTATTTCTGCTGTTTAGATAAATCCAGATGATGTTTTCAAATGTTTCCTTCAAAATAAACAGTAGGTAGAAAGGAGCCAAGGTGAACAAAGAAGATGAAGGCACAGTAGACTCCTGATTTTCATATGAGCATTGTATTCAAATTCTTAGCAGTAACTCTTTTTTTCTCCCTCAGAATGGTAGCCAAAAAGGCAAAGCTTTGGCTGCAAAATACTATTTGCATTATAATACACATAGATCATTTCTCTAGTACAAAATTAAGATTTCTAATAATAAATCAGATCACCCAGGAACAAGTAATGTTTGAGCAAAGCAAGTCAGCAAGCCAATAAAAATAGGTCAAGCCCCAAGAATGTTTTTAATCAATAGCTTAACGTTTAAAATAATTACATATTTTAGTAAGGAAACCCAAAATCTCCAGGTATCTTACACAGATAAAAAATGTGCTTTCAATTCATTTGCTTTAAGCCAGCAGCTTATTCATGAGCAGCAGCCAAGACCCGGTATTTCCTAAATTCATTCAATGTCATACTTTTGGTCTACATACCTCTAAGAAGCTTCTGAAGTTGACCATTCTTAGAGACAGGCTTACAAAGCACATGAACTATGAATTTATTCTAATAGAGCAACAATATCTATTTATAAGAAAGAAAAAGTTTCCATTTTTTTTCCAGCTCATATTATTGGATCACAATAGGCAGCAAGTACATGAACTTTGAAAGAAGCTGGAGAAGTGACTTTAATATTAATCTGAAAATGCATCCCAGTTTTGCCAAATTGAAAATCTTCATTTGCTGTCTAAAATGCATTCCTATCATTTTGTCAAAAATAAAAAAAATCAAGCTTCTCTGCCATAAAAATATTCAAATTAGTCAATGCATCCATTTTAAGATTAACAAATTTTACTGGGTTAAAAGGTGCTAATGGGTTCTTCACAGGAGACAAAACTGTGAGTGCTACCAGAATACTCATAGTGTAGTGTAAACTGTTTTAGGAGTCTCCAGATGTGACATCAGAAAAAACAAATCACTTTACTCACATTTAGATTCTGAATGGTTTTATTTTCAGTGTCTGGCCACACCAGCCTTGCAAAGTGAAATCAGTCACAACTGATGCTTATGTACAAAAACAACTTAGAAAAACTGAAGAATTCATATATTTTGACTGATAAAGCCCAACAAATATAAGAGCTACCACTTGACTCAGTGGTTTGTGCTTCTCAGAATCAATAAATGATTTGGATTCCTTTGTTTTTAAAACAAACTGAAGTGTCTTTTACCATCTTTTCTTGACATGAAATCTATTATTCCTGTTAAATCCAAGCTAGATATTCTATTATGGTCTAACGGGCTTATCGCTGAAGGTTTACTTCCAAGTTTCAGCTAGTACATCACAATATAACTCACTTTTGTGAAGTATTAATAAAAAAAATATCAAACGAGGTATGGCTAAAAATATGTCTGGGCAAATTATTGTTAGTTTATTAGCAAGACTTACAAAGAAAAAAAATATATATTAGCTTCTTAAAAGAGAAAATGAAGACAAAATCATTTGTAGTTCTGTCCTAAAAAGGAAATACAAACGAAAGATGGAGAAGAAAATATTACAGAAAGGAGAAACCTGAAGCTAACAGCATGTCCTGGTTTTGTTAAAAACAAGTTTCTCTTTTAGTGAATTTGCCTGTCAGCTAAAGCATTCATATCAGCTGCATTTTCCTGGAGAATCAGATACATGTTTCGGTAAACATAGCAATGGAATGCAAAGTTATTGATAAGCATGGATGGACATCATGAAAGAAGGGCAACGAGAGACAGGTGACCAAGAAACTGACCAACTGTGTATAACATCCCATTCACGTGAATACTTCATATAAAAGTTGCAGATCACGAGGATCTCGTCCCTTTTTCCTTTTTGCTTATGGCCGACATTAGGAGAGGACCTTGCGAGTCGTCCCTGCGAACTGAGGCCTAGTGAGAGACTGAATCCAGCTCCGGTTGGCTGCAGAGTCCAATCCAGGACTTCGGGTGCCGGCTCTGCAGTTGCTGAGGCTTTCAAGATTGGTTTTATATATTTTGTATTATTTTCTCTATTCTTATTAGTAGTATTGGTAAAACATTTTTAATTTTTCCAACTCTCTTCTCTCTGTCCTTCTTTCCCTCCTGATCACCTGTCCTTAGTTGGAAGGGGAGAGGGGGGACCGATGGGAGAAGTGGGGAGGTGGAGAGGAGGTTAATAATACATCTGCTACAGTTTTATTGTCACCCTGCAATCAAAACCCTTGACAGATAAATGGCGCCCAATGTGAGGCATGGAAAAAGGTTTAAATTTGGCACTCAAAAGGGGTAAATTTGGAGATTTTTTGCTTTGCTACTGCTCTGACGTACTTTTCAATTTTCTTGGCACGGTGCCAACTCAGAGTTGTGGTACTCGTGTGTCTGTTTGCTTCGGACATTATTTAGTGGTATTAAGGCAAAATGAACTGCATTGATTTAAAGATGTTATGGCATAAGTTGTATCAGTTGTTTTCTACATTGTGCTCGGCAATCCTATGCCTGTGCTGGGCCTTCTTTCTGAATCAAAGTACTCATTCTATAACAACAAGAAACTGGACGACGGTTATCATGATACTGTGTGGTTTGGCACTGGTTTATTTCATTATACTGCAGCTGCTAATGAATTTCTACTTGTTTCTGCTTTACCTTGAAAAACTTCCAGGAGAGATAAAGCAGCAATACACCTCTGTGTTCGCTAATTGATTGAGCAAATCTTTAGAAAGGCTGACTAACGATACTTCTGTTTTTTTGCTAGGACAGTTTGAAAATGTTTTTGAGAGATTTGAATATCCTTGGAGCTTTGATAGAACTGTGATAGTGTTATCTGGTTTGCTGAATGTGTGTCAGTTTGTGTTACTGTTAAGAGAAATCAGGTTCAATAGGAGGTTTGTGTCTCTTTTTAGTCCTGAGATTTGCAGTGCGTCTTCGGAAGCTTTAGCAAAAAGCACTCTGAGCAGCTCAAGAAAAAGCAAAACAGCAAAAGCTGCCGCTGCAGCCACTGTCCCCCCCAACCGCGGCTTCACAGGCTGAAGCTACAGCTCCTAAGCAGAGCTCCTCTGCCAAGGTTGCTGCAGATAATGTTATTTCTCTGGCCTCAAAGGCTAACAAGGCAGTCCTTCCTTTCTCACACGCTGGGCACTGTTGCTGCTGTAACCATAACAATCACTATGTTTATGCCCATGCCAGTGACAGTCATTCAGACTCTGTAAATGAATCAAATGATGGTGAACCCATCTCAGCATCAGTTGCTGGTTGTAAGAAAGTCACTAGAAAGACTACCCGTGCAGCAGGTGATGGCACAGGGACCACAGGGCCAACATCAACCCAAAGGGCATCATCAGCGCAGGGAGGAGATGAACTGACCACCACTCAGTCCTTTTCTCCAGGTGAGCTGAGAGATCTGTGAAAAGACTTTAGTCATCATGAAGGCGAGAATATTTTAAACTGGCTGCTCCAATGCTGGGACAATGTGGCAGAAACAACTGAATTGGAAGGTGGTGAAGCCAGGCAGCTGGGATCTCTGTCAAAAGATTCCATCATTGACAGGGCAATTTCAAAAGACCCTAATGCCACTACCCTCTGGACCCGAATCCTGACAGCTATGAAAGTCAGATTTCCCTACAAGGAAGATTGTATATGCATGTTAAGGAAATGGAATACTATGGAGAGAGGTATCCAGTTCCTGAGAGAATTAGCTGTGCGAGAGATCATCTATTTTGGACCAGACAGCCAAGAGGGGACGGACCCAGATAGAATCAATTGTACACGACCTCTGTGGTGCAGATTTGTACAAAGTGCACACCACCTGCATATGCTAAGTCATTGGCAGGAATGGTCTGGTCAGCTGGAGGTGTACAAAATATTACTGAAGCGATTGAGCAGCTCTGGTACTTTGAGGACAGCCTTGCTGGTTCTCTACGGGCTTGCGTCTCCGCTGTGGAGAAACTGTGTGAAAAATCTGATGACCGGTTTGAAAAGCTGTTGCAAGAAATCAAAGAACTCAGAGAAGACATGTGCCATTCATGACCTGTATGAGCCTATGTTTTAGCTACTAGGAAAAGGCGCTTCCAATCTCAAGAGAGAGGACAGACGGAGTCCACAAAAAGAGGTTCACTATGGTTCTTCCTGCGTGAGCAGGGAGAAAACATGAATAAGTGGCATGGAAGGCCTACCTCAGAACTTCAAGAACAAGTATGTGAGATAAAAGGAAAAACTCCTAGGAAAGTGGCTGCTCCAGTTTACAAAATGGGCAGAAGAGATTCTGATGCTCTTGAAGGAACCTTTAATTCACACCCAGAGACTGTGCAAAACAGGAATTAGAGGTGCCCTGCCTCCAACCAGGTGGAGGAAAGGGATAACAGAGTTTATTGGACTGTACAAATACTATGGCCTGGTATAACACACCCCCAGGAGTACAAAACTTCAGTGGACACTGGTGCTCAGTACAGATTAATTCCTTCTAATTATAAAGGAACACAATCCATCAATATTGTTGGAGTGACTGGGGGATCCCAGGAGCTGACTGTTGTAGAGGTTGAAATGAGCCTAACTGGAAAAAACTGCCAAAAGCATCCCATTGTGACTGGTCCAGATGCTCCGTGCATCCTTGGCACAGACTACCTCAGGAGAGGGTATTTTAAGGACCCAAAAGGGTATAGCTGGGCATTTGGTATAGCAGCTGTGGACACTGAGAAAATTGAACAGCTGTCTCATTTGCCTGGACTTTAAGATGACCCTTCTGTTGTAGGACTGCTGATAGCTGACGATCAGCAGGTGCCAATTGCTACTACGACAGTGCATTGCCGGCAATATCGTATCGATTGAGACTCTTTGATTTCTATCCGGAAGTTGGTCTGTCAATTGGAAAGCCAGGGTGTGATCAGTAAGACTCGTTCACCTTTTAACAGCCCAATTTGGCCAGTGCGTAAGTCTAGTGACGAGTCGAGACTAACTGTAGACTATCGTTGCTTGAATGAAGTTACACCACCACTGAGTGCTGCTGTGCCTGGTATGTTAGAACTGCAATTTGAACTGGAGTCAAAGGCAGATAAGCGGTATGCTACAATCGACATTGCTAATGCATTTTTCTCTATTCCTGTAGCAGCAGAGTGCAGGCCAGTTTGCTTTCACCTGGAGGGGCATCCAGTACACATGGAATCGCTTGCCCCAGGGGTGGAAACACAGTCCTACCATCTGCCATGGACTGATCCAGACCACACTGGAACAAGGTAAAGCTCCAGAACATTTGCAATATATTGAGGACATCATCATATGGGGCAACACAGCGAAAGAAGTCTTTGAGAAAGGTGAGAGAATAATTCAGATTCTTTTGAATACTGTTTTTGCCATAAAACTAAGCAAGGTCAAGGGACCTGCACGAGAGATCCAGTTTTAGGAATAAAATGGCAAGATGGCTGTCATCAGATCCCAATGGATGTGATCAATAAGATTGCAGCAATGTCTCCACCTACTAATAAAAAAGAGACACAGACTTTCTTGGGCATTGTAGGTTTTTGGAAAACGCATATTCCTGACTACAGCCAGATTGTGAGCCCTCTCTATTGAGTGATTCATAAAAAGAACCAATTTGAGTGGGGCCCGGAACAACGACAAGCCTTTGAACAAATTAAGCGTGAGGTAACTCATGCGGTGGCCCTTGGGCCAGTTCAGACTGGACTAGATGTTAAAAATGTGCTCTACACCGCAGCCGGAGATAATGGACTTACCTGGAGGCTCTGGCAGAAAGCACCAGGAGGAACCCAAGGTCGACCCTTAGGTTTTTGGAGTTGAGGATACAAAGGATCTGAGGCCAACTATACTCCAACTGAAAAGGAGATACTAGAAGCTTATGAAGGAGTCCGAGCTGCTTCAGAAGTGATTGGTACTGAAGCACAGCTCCTCCTGGCACCTTGACTGCCGGTGCTGAGCTGGGTGTTCAAAGGGACAGTTCCCTCTACACATCATGCAACAGATCTTATGTTGGAGTAAATGGATTGCATTAATCACGCAACGAGCTTGAACAGGAAGTCCGAATCGCCCAGGGATCTTAGAAGTGATTACAGACTGGCCAGAAAGCAAAGACTGTGGGATGTCGCCATATAAGGAGGAAGTAACACGTGCTGAAGAAGCACCACCGTATAATACACTTTCAGAGACTGATAAGCAGTATGCACTGTTCACAGATGGATCCTGCCGTCTTGTAGGAAAACATCAAAGGCGGAAAGCTGCTGTGTGGAGTCTCACACAACGAGTTAAGAAGCCACTGAAGGACAAGGTAAATTTAGTCAATTTGCAGAAGTGAAAGCCATCCAGCTGGCTTTGGACATTGCTGAACGACAAAAGTGTCCAGTACTTTATCTCTATACTGACTCAGGGATGATAGAAAATGCCTTGTGGGAGTGGCTACAGCAGTGGAAGAAAAGCAACTGGCAGCACAGAGGTAAACCCATTTGGGCTGCCACACTGTGGCAAGACATTGCTGCTCGGCTAGAGAGCCTGCATGTAAAAGTTTGTCAACACTAGGGAATCAACCAATCACGCTGGGCCTGCCCAATCAGAAATTCTACATACCGTAGAAGGAGATAAAGTTCCTGTAGTACACATGAAAAATATGTTAGGAAAGGCAGTCTGGGCTACTCCTGCCTCAGGCAACGACAAGCCCATTCGTGGGATCATTTTTGCCCAGGAACCTGGCAGCACCTGGTGGGTGATGTTTAAGGATGGAGGAGTCCAGTGTGTACCTCAAGGGGATCTGACTTTAGGTGAAAATATTCAATACTGAACTGCATGATGTGAATTGCCGCACTAACAGTGTTTAATAAGTGTCTTTCAGATCAAGACAGTGATGATGAAACCAGAGCTAGCTTCTTTGAGTGGCACCTGACAACTTCTTCAAAGTTGATGTATTTAACCCACAAACAGTGGTCATGAGATGTACTTCATGTACCATTTTTCCTGCCCTGCGAGACTGTTGTGACAAAATGAACTTCATGAACTTTTCAAAGGATGGTCCACTGATTAAGAGAATAATGAATTACTCCTGATTACTCCTGTGTACATATATACACATGTGTGTGTGTGTATAAATATACATATATATATATATATAGTAGTGATTAATTAGATTGTATTGATAGATTGTATTAATAAGGTTTAAGTATACCGTGAATGGCATACTATAAGGGGTGAAATGTCCTGGTTTTGTTAAAAACAAGTTTCTCTTTTAGTGAATTTGCCTGTCAGCTAAAGCTTTCATATTAGCTGCATTTTCCTGGAGAATCAGATACATGTTTTGGTAAACATAGCAATGGAATGCTAAGTTATTGATAAGCATGGATGGACATCATGAAAGAAGGGCAACGAGAGACAGGTGACCAAGAAACTGACCAACTGTGTATAACATCCCATTCACGTGAATACTTCATATAAAAGTTGCAGATCACGAGGATCTCGTCCCTTTTTCCTTTTTGCTTATGGCCGACATTAGGAGAGGACCTTGCGAGTCGTCCCTGTGAACTGAGGCCTAGTGAGAGACCGAATCCAGCTCCGGTTGGCTGCAGAGTCCAATCCAGGACTTCGGGTGCCGGCTCTGCAGTTGCTGAGGCTTTCAAGATCGGTTTTGTATATTTTGTATTATTTTCTCTATTCTTATTAGTAGCATTAGTAAAACATTTTTAATTTTATCAACTCTCTTCTCTCTATCCTTCTTTCCCTCCTGATGGCCTGTCCTTAGTGGGAAGGGGAGAGAGGGGGGGCCGAAGGGAGAAGGGGGAGAGGAGGTTAATAATACATCTGCTACAGTTTTATTGTCACCCTGCAATCAAAACCCTCGACACTGCATAATGAACTTTTATTACCGCGTTAGGAGATCTGCTAACAGTTATTTTTTCATTTAATTTACTGATGAATGATGATATGAATCATGCATTTATTTGTCCAGAGTCATAACTTTAAACTATAGCAGAATTCACTTTGAATGCTAAATTCACTTAGAACTTCGTGCAAAAAGAACATAGAAATGAAACATGCATGCTACTGTGGGAGTATTTAATTTTCAAGTAGCTCTAGTATGAAATACAATCAGCAAACATTTGATATATACATACAGTTATAGGTGCCTAATTGAAAGAGACTTCACAGAAATTTATATGTGTATATCTTAGATGGAAACAGATACTTACATTCAGGACATCTGTTTTGCCATTGATGACATTCCACTGACAAAGCTCTCACTCGTGTCATTAACAGGGAAAGCTGTACAACAAGAAAAGAAGCATTTCTTGAAGTGTGTTGAGTTGCAATGGAGTAAAATAAGATAGAAAAAAATAGTAGTAAAAAATAGTAGAAGAAGTAGTAGTAAATAAGACAGTAAAATAAATAAATAAGTAAAATAAATAAAGAGATAAATGAACAAGTAGCAAATAAGATAGAAACTCAATTATTAAGCTTATAGAGTAGAAAACAAAAGAGCATCTATTACAACAGACCACTCATTCCTTCCAAAGATGTACAAAACCACTCACAGGGATCAAGAAACACTTTTTTCCCCCAAAAGGAGTAAATCAGAAGTAGACAGTGCTGGCATTTTCTCCTTTTCCCTTGTAATATCAGATAATGATCACAACTGAAGATAAGCCTCTAGAAGCAATGACAATACTTCACATCCATACTCCTTCTTAGATGCATGGTTGATTCACAATTTAAGGTTAAATGCCTGATTCGTGATGACTAAACACAAGATTGGCTTCAAAAAAAAATAACAGTAGTCAAATAAATCTTCTAGCAAAACTGCATCTGTGAACTCGACAAAAATGCTTTAAAACCAGTGCTTTAGTTCACTGTAATCACTGAAAATATAGGAGTAATAAAAAAGGCCCCACCTGTCCAGAAAAAGTTTATTAAAAAACCCTAATCTAAATGTTTTTTAAAAATGTACTTATTTTATTATCTTACTGTGTTCTGAGGAAAGAATATATTAGTTATTACTATTCCGCTTCCTGAAACTGAGGACTACACCTGTAATTTTTTTAATACATTGTAAATTACATATTGATACAATATTAGAAGTATTCTGATGAGAAATTAAGCATAATTTTAAATACGAAAGTACTGCTGATATGGTCAAGCATTCAATAAAAAGCACTGCAGATTGCATTTGTCTTTAGATCAACTAAAAAGAGAAAAATATGCTAAGAATCATAAGCCAGGTTCTTACAACAAAAAATATCAAAAACTGGCAACTTAAGTTTAGCTTTTGACTGCTCAAAATAACTTTGTACAGTGCATCTTCAAAAGACAACCTTTTAAAATAAAGGAAAAGGAAGCAAGCCCAAACCAAAAGTAATAATCACCTTACAGGCATTTCTTATTTTTAAAAGGTCTTTCAATAGCACCCAGCATGATCTCCACAATTTTTCCAGGTACTACAGACTGACAGGTCTGTAGTTTGCTGGGTCAATCCAAGTACCTATGTTAGGATGGCAACAAGATCACATGAAAGTTGCTGGCCTTCTCCTCCCCTGCCTATTTTTTTATTATCAAGCACTATCTTAATTTAATCTTTATTTTTGCAAATCCATTGAGTCACCATCTTGCTATGACAGTTTTCAAGAAAAGCATATCTCAGAAGTGTAAGTATTAATTACAAGGGTATGATGTGCTGCAGTTAAGCTGCAAAGAAAGGTGAAAACCTCAGCCTACACACAAAGTTATACAAAATTTATTTCTACTTATAGGATTTTATCCAGAGTCATACAAGAAGAAAAAGGATTGTATTTTATGCATTTGAATACGCATCTTCATTTCTTTATTCTGATTAAATAGTAGTTTAGAACATGGTTTATTACTAGCAGGAGATGTCAGTAATGGCATAGTAATTAAGTATCTGAATGTATCCAATATATAAATCTCTGAAGCAAAGTGCTCTTTTTGTTAACTATTCAGTCAAGTGTATTGAACTAACCATCTGAATACCCTAACCGAAGTAACCTAAGATGGAGATTTAATACCCACATATTCTATGTAACCCACCCAATGCTTATCTGTTTATACCTTGCAAATCTGGGGTCCTCATATAAATCCTGTTTTAAAGATTCCCATTTAGAATACACAAACAACTGAACAGCCTCCCAGGGCTCAGTCTTGGGGCCAGTTCTGTTCAATCTCTTTATCACTGATCTGGATGAGGGGATTGAGTGCACTCTCAGTAAGTTTGCAGATAACACCAAGTTGGGTGGGAGTCTTGATCTGCTGGAGGGTAGGAAGGCCATACAGAGCGATCTGAACTGGCTGGATTGGTGGTCTGAGGCCAATTGTACGAGGTTCCACAAGGCCAAGTGCCAGGTCCTGCACCCAGGCAGCGCTACAGACTTGGGGAAGAGCGGCTGCAAAGGTGCATGGCAGAAAAGGATCTGGGAATGTTGATTGACAGTGGCTGAACATGAGCCACCAGTGTGCCCAGGTGGCCGAAAAGGCCAACAGCAGCCTGGCTTGTATCAGGAATAGCATGGCCAGCAGGACTAGAAAAGTGATTGTTCCACTGTACTCAGCACTGGTGAGGCCCCACCTCGAATCACGTCTCATCATAAGAAAGACATTGAGGTGCTGGAGAGAGTTCAGAGAAGGGCAATGCAGCTGGTGAGGGGTCTGGAGCACAAGTCTGATGAGGAGCAGCTGAGGGAACTGGGGCTGTTCAGCAGGAAGAAAAGGAGACTGAGGGGAGATCTTATCACTGTCTACAACTACCTGAAAGGAGGTCGTAGCATGGAGGGTATAGGTCCCTTCTCCCAGTTAGCAAGTGAGAGTGTTGAGCACTGATAAGGATCACAGCTGAGAACATTGTGACTAGTTCAGCCAGAAGACACATTCAGAGCAGGGGGAATTGCGATCTTCATATCAACGACGAGCTAACAAGCCACAGGTCAGGCTGGCTGACGGACCGGAGATGGAGGATGTGCTGGAGGACACACAGCCCCATCTCCTGATACGCCCAGCTTGGCAAACAAAGGAGAAAAGTTGAGATCCTTTTAACATGGCCGGGGCTTGTCGAAACTTGTTCATCTTTCGCAATCACCACTTCCCACCCCCCCCAGACTTCCCTTTACTCTGGGAGCTATAAAAAGCTCACAAAAACCAGCACAGTGCGGGGAGAATACCAGTCTCATCCAAGGGCCTGTCCAGTCACCATCGACTGAATACCAGCACCCTGAGGACCCTCACTCTGAACCAGACATCGGAGGACGTTGCTCTCCTGACCTCAGCATCCCCGCCGTGGAACACAGAGGCCGCGCATCATCGTACAAGTCCTGTCATCCACACTGTGGGGCTATAAGAGACTGGATCCCTCACTCTTTTCTTTCTTCCTTTCCCTCTGCTCTTTCCTCCTCTCATTTCCTCTATACCCCCATTGCTTTGTCTCTCCTTCTCTCTATATATCTCTTTTGCTCTCCCTTATACCTTAGTTTTCTTCCTTCTCTATCACTCTCTTCCTCTCTTTCCCTTTTTGAACATAAAAGGAAAACACCATCTTTAAGCTCTGCTGTTGATTTCTGGTTAAATTTTGTATTATAGCTACTGATGGTTGCCAATGTATCGCTCGTAGTAGGACTTTCACTGTTAATGTGTTGATAAGTTCTGTTATACTTTTGCCAAGTCACCATTCGCTGTAACCAATATTCCAACAAGTACTTTCAGTAAAACTCACAATTGAATTGGACCCCGGGGGTGATTGTCTGTCATTTACTTCACATAACCGCGCAGAATTAACCCAGAGTTAACTCACACCCGGTCTCATCTGTTGACTCAGGGCGCGTGTCGCGTCTAGAGTTAACTCATCCCTCATCCCATCTGTTGGGACGGAACAGAGAGGACAAGAGGAAATGGCCTCAAATTGTGCCAGAGGAGGTTTAGATTGGAGATCAGGAAAAAATTATTAACGGAAACGGTTGTCAGGCATTGGAACAGGCTGCCCAGGAAGGCGGTGTTTAAAGGGCGTTTAGTTGAGGTTCTTAGAGACATGGTTTATTGCTAGAGTTAGGCTAGGTTATGGTTGGACTCAGTGATCCTGAGGGTCTCTTTCCATTCAAATGATCCTATGATTGTAGGATTCTATGTAACCTTTTTGCTATATGTAAATGCAACTTTTCAGTATTTGCTAGACACATACTCCAGAATACAGCTTCAAAGTTAGTAAGAATTGGAAGCACACCATATATGGACAGAAAAGCAAATAATTTGTCGAGAATAATAATAATAATAAATCTACATTACCTTGGCATTCGATTTTAGCAGCGTTTCCGTTCCCAGAAGCAGTAACTGATTCTGACACTTTGTAGAAAACAAACAAACCAAAAAATGTTTACTTACTCTCCCTTTTGTAACAAAGAAATGCAATGCTTATAAATTCCAACAAGTTGTTTAATATAGGAATAAAGGAGTTGTGACTTGGCTCCTACCACATCCATCAGAGTCTTACTCAGAGCACAGAATTAAGAGTTTGAAGTGATACTGTTAGAGAACAGACTGCCCTAGCTTACTGAGTGTATTGCTTTTTGTAGAATTTGTTTAGAAACTGCTTATATAGAATTTGCTTAGAATAAGTAAGTCTGCTTAGCATTAACTTCTGCAAGCTGTGAACCCTTGAAACTTTCTGCTTTATAAAGGTAAAAAAAGGCCTGAGAGTCTCCGACCTAGAAGGGGAGCTGCGACCTGGAGATAAGTAAAGGAAAAGAACTACACCTAACGGAAGAATGTTTGACTGTTGTCAAGAACTTATTTTGCACAGTAGCAACTGAAGGTCTGAGCTTTAACTGACAGGCTACCTGACGAAAATGAAGAGATCCAACAAAGAGAAGAGACACCCCAGACTCTGATTTCGTAATTGGCCCAGTGTGATGGGTGAGGGGTGGCAGCTTGGATTGTGGGGGTATAACTGCCTCAGTTTTTTCCTGCTCTATGCTGTACCTTGCAAACATATTATTTATTTTAGAGGAATTTCTGGAACCCATGCCTATGTCTCTGCTACAGGAAGCCTAGGGGAAAGGAAATTCTCTAACCACAATTAAAAAAAAACCCAGAATTTCAATTAATTGCAAAGTAGAAAAGTAGCAGCTAACAAAAGATGTATGATTTGAGGAAAAAGGGAAGTTCTGAGGGAAAAGTGAGTGGAATGACACTGAACAGACGAACATGAGAAACAAGGAAAGGAGAATCATGTACGAATAGAGAGGCTGCTGACAAGTTACCACACTTGCTGCTACTATTCTGGCCCTCCTGAGTAATCACGTTATAACAAACACTTTTAGTTTTCACTCATTTAGGGCGATATACTGTACGCTTCAGAAAAGTTCTGGTATTTAGAAGTGCAACACATCAGCTTTCCATGACTGCAGTGGGATGTATATCTAGTCAGAAATTCAAGCCACCACAGATATCCCAGGCTTCATCAGGAGACACCTGCTAAGCACTTTCTTGTTTTATGGTGTTTGGAACTAAAGCGCAACATAGGAGTTCTCCAATAAAATCTGCTAAAGCTGACACACAATCGTTGGAACATCACATCATAAACCGTATAACCTAGGAGTTAATTCAGTGACTATTGGCTGTTTAAACTTTTTGCTGAAACATGCTTGCATCCAGGATGCAACAATCACAAAATAATAAAAACCCTATTGTTTTTATCAGCTTCCAAATATAACACACGTTATCACTTCCCGTATTGTTTTGAGGATGCTGAGAACGACATACGAGATATCAGCGATTTTCAATTAAATTCATCATAATAAACATTCTAATGACCCTTCTAATCTGAAAATTTCAATGAAAGTTTGCATCCTTGGAAGTGCTGTGAATCAAACTTCTTTTGATAATTTATTACAGTACTCCAGAAACCTAAACACAGGATTCCCTGCCATCTGTTCAATACCAAGTTTACACGTAACAACAAATAAAATCACATTAGTCTTTTAAAAGCTAATTGTGTAAAATTACTGCACTGTGGCTTGTCTGTACTTTCTTCTGTTTTAAGTCTGCAAGTATTTTTCCTTCCGTTTCCAATACTTTTTCTAGTTTGAAGCTACACCTCAGAAGTCAAGCAAATAGCATGAAAATATTATTAATTTTAATAATAAATAAAATTGAGTGAAGCAAGTAAGAATATAAAAAAAATAATTTTAAACAAGTAAATTGTTTAACTTTCCCTAGCTTTAACATGTACTCTTATTCTGTTTAACTAAATCTTAACATCAGCATGCTGTAAACAAAGCTTGACACTGCAAGGCATTCTTCACCCCTGACAGCAGTTCCACCTTTGGCCTTTTGGAAGATCTTTTATTTTCCTCGCTGCCTGCCCCTGTTTTTTTTTCTTGTTGTTTTTTTGGTTTTTTTTTTTTTGTTTGTTTGTTTTTTTGAGGTGGTTTCTTTGGAAGAGGCGGGGAAAGCATGCAGGGAAGGCTGGGGAGTTGAACAAGCAAATGCTGAGGAAAGAAAGTCTACAACAAATCTAGTCTAACACTTGTGATTTGCATACCTCTTCCAGAAGCTTCCAAATACTCTCGCATTCACCCAAGAGTTCTTCCTTGGCATCTATAGTAGAAAACAGGTTGCCGATGACATCTTGTATGCATTCAGCCTATTAACAAGCAAATAAAACAGTTATCATGTAGATCTACAACAGTTATTTACAGGTTACTGAATCATACCTGTTCGTTTAGGTCAAAACAGAGCATTCCCTTTGAATATGAAGTTTTCAGTTAACCCTCCTATATTTCCAGATAGCACTCAATCATTCTGTAAAATTGGCTAACCATATTATCATAATAAAATTTGAAGACACTATTAATATTTTTTTAAATCAAATCACAAGATCCCAAATTTTCAGAACTGCTTTGATTATCTGCAATAGTGGGTTTTTAGGAATTTTCTGATAACTTTAATAAAGAAACAAGAAGAGAACCTCACTTCTACAAAGCCACACTTCCATATACCTGCAAAGTTCTTAACCACAGTTAGTTCTGCTCTGTCTTCCAACAAATGTTCTAGTCTATTTTTCCTTAAGACAACCTGAACTCAGAATCATTTTGATTAACAAATAAAAGTGTCTTGGAGGTTACTAGAAAACCAAACAAAAGAACCTGAAAGATGGGCCCACAACAAAGGAAAGAGGGCACCAGGATAGCCAAGGGAAAAAAATCAACCAAAGTTAAATGGAAAAGTTTGAGAATCTGTTGGATCAGATAGAAACACATACAAATTCAGAAATTTAATCCTAGCTAAATCTACAAAGAGATACATGAACAACAGCAGCAATCAAGAGGGGGAAAGAAGGCAAAAATGACACTCAAATGGATTTTTTTTAAGCTAAAACAACCAACAGGAATTTCCTAGATGTACAAGGCGCAGGTAGCCTTTAAAAATGCTTAAATGGATCACTAATTTCGCCAAATCAGTAGAGATTTACAAGTGATATTAAAAAAGATAAGGGTCTAAAGAAGCGATAAACATCTCTGCCTTCTTGATGATGCACAAATTCCTAACTCAACCTTTTGTTCACCTTCAGAAAATGCAGCATCAGAGAAACTTATTATGAAAACCCAAATAATCTAAAGGGAATTAAATATTTAACCAGTACCTCCAAAGTTCAAGTATACCACAGCAGAGTGGCTAAGAAAAAAATCAGAACGTCTCACTAGAGACTGCAAGTACTCTAGAGGACTGAAAGGTAGCAATACTTCTGCTAAGCCTTTCTGGCAAAGTTGTTGCATCCGTAATTAAAAACAGAACACTAGAAAATCTGGGTTGCCATAATCTGATAAGGTCTAACAGGCACAGCTCAGTTTTTGCAAAGGAAAATTACTGTCTTCTTAGGAGTCTTGGAATGGCTCCACTACTTAAAAGAGAACTATTTCACATAATTTATTAAGACGTCTGAAATGCCTCCAGCGAAGTCCCCCACAGAAGGCTAATAAAGAAATTAAGCAGTCTTGAGATGCAATGTACTTTTTTTTTTTTTTCCTCAGGCCAAAAACTGTCAAGGAGACAAAGAAAGAAAAAAGCCTGAACAGGGAATTTTCATCGTGGCAACCAGGCTCAACAGCAGCAGCTAAGAGGGCCTGGAACAAAACATCTTTGGAAATTTGAAAGGGATCTTCGAGTGGAATAAAAAGTCCTGTTCTCCTGTGTCCACCTGCAATAATACAATCTGTCCGCATGAACACATGATGTGAAACAAACCTTTGAGCACATGCCTAAGAAAAAAAAAAGTTTAAATAATTACAGTGGTTTTATTATTGTTGACCATCAAAATTTCCGTGCTCGATTTTACACAATGTACATATTACAAAGTTACTACAGGCCCCAGCAGCACAAGCTAAACTGGCTTGTGGTCCCTAATATTATGTTGCTAATTGCCTCTCAAAGTATATACGTCGAAGTATCATGTTCAGATTCTTCTCCTTGTAGCTTGCCGTTTTATCTATTTCTGTATGGTAAAATTAGGCTTCTATTCGTACACTATGCATGAAAACCAAAGACTTCCTTGATGTGTTTCAACGCGCTCTTTCTCACCTCATTTAGAACTCGATAATTAGGTAAAAAACGGACACAGGGACAAGTGTGCATTCTGGGCTTTATGCCAGCCAAGCAAATAACGGAAAAGTTTCATGTCAACAACTACAAAAGGACCAGCTACGGAAGGAAGATTGAGATGAGAAAGTAAGAGCAGCCCTGGGAAAACTGATGGGAAAAGTCAGAAAGCCGGGACTTCTAAAGAGAGCAACTTAATTTTTTTCTTTTAAAAGAGCAAGATAAAAACAGCGGCACAAAAGAGACCAGGCGGCAAGCTCCCATCGGCCCTAGCACAGCCCCCAGCACTGCACCCCCGAGGGGAGGACACGGGAAAGGGGTTGATCCCCGCACTCAGCGCTCCCGCGACCCGCCCGCCCCGTTCGTTCGTTCGTTCCTTCCCTCCCTCCCTCCCTCCCGGCGGCTCCACCGGCCGCCAGCCCAGCGGGGGCTCCAGGGCGGAAAAGCGGCTCCGCCCGCCCGCCGCAGCCCGGGACCCCTGGGCCGGTGACACCCGACCCGCGCCCGTTACCATGGTGGCTCCGACCGGTACTCAGCGCTAGGCGCCCACAGCGTTCGACTCGCTCTGCGCGCGCTCCGCAACTATTGGCTGCGCCCCACGGCGTCACTTTCAGGACGTCCGGCGCAGGGTGTGGCGAGCGCTGGGAAAGGGCGTCGCGACAAAGTGACGGTGCGCAGCATGGCGGCCTCGGAGTCGGAGCGCAAACGGCGGGAGCCCGAGGCGGCGGCGGTCGAGGAGGATGAGGAGGAACGCTGGGTCGGGCCGCTCCCAGGGGAGGCCGCGCAAGCGAAGAAGAGGAGAGGTAACGGGAGGAGCGGAGCCTTCGCTTGCTTGCCCCTTCTCTGCGGGCGCTACGCAGGGCCCGGTCTGGAGCGCTGGGGTCGCTGCTCGGCCGCGGGCCCCGCCAGGAACGCGGCCCCCGCCACGAGGTGGGGGCGCCGGGCAGCTAGGTCGCCCTTGGGCGGTTCCCCGTGCCCCAGGACGGGCGGGAGGGCGGGCGGAGCCCTTTGCCTGAAGCGGCGGCTCGTACGTAGAATGGCCAGGCTGTGGAGGGAGCTCGTGGGCACCCTATTTCTACTTCATCTGGGAGATGCCCTCAGGCAAAGAGGCCCTGCATGGTAGTGCCGGCAGCGCTGAGACCGTGCTGCCCACAGATGTGGAACGAAATGGCTTCTGAGGCTCTGCCCTAAGATGGAGGAGCCTCAAGGTTGTGTTTTGATACATGGTGTTGATGTGTCCGGCAACTCACAGCTCTCTGAGCATCTGTCGTAAAGTAAATGCAGGTTTAAAGATGTTCAACAGATGCAAAACTGCGGGTTCAGAAACGAATATGATTGCGCAGATGTCAACAATTAGGATGTAAACATTGGAGACAAAGGTAGAAAATCAGGTTATTTTAGTTGGGCTAGTTAAACAGTGAAATAGGTAGATGCTAGCACCTAGAATTTAAGCTGCAATACTTGTGTGGCACCTCACATTTCCTAACAACAGTGTCAGGAATATGTTTGGTTTTGGAAGAAAATCAGGTGCAGATAATCTTCTTAAAAATTGTGAGACTGAATTTTTTCTGATTATATTTGGACAGCCAAGGTCATAGTTGCTTTAAACGGGGCATCTGTGCGTCTTAAAGCAGAGTTTGAGTGGCTCCAATCTATCAGGCTGAGTAGAAAGCCACAGCAGAATTCCCTTCTGTTATCTTTTCGGAAAATATTAGCGTATTCTTGACTACAGTGGGGTTAAGCTATTCAAGGGAGAAGGGAAGCCAGATGTACCTTTATGAAAAAAAATTTCCTGATTTTTTTTTTTTTTTATTCTGTTTAGTCCTTGAATTTGAACACGTTTATCTTGAAAATCTACCATGTGCTTCGATGTATGAACGCAGTTACATGCACAGAGATGTCCTTACACATGTAGCATGTACTAAGTAAGTGTCTTCTTTTTTTTTTTCACCGTATCTTATTGTCAGAGATGTATTTTTGCATATGCTGGAAAGTTTTCGTTGTAGAACTTCAGTAATGGAAAGACTGAGTCTAGAAGTGCTATTCTAATTAAAAAAACTCAAACAAAACTAAGTGCAAAGAAAAGGGCTTACTGCAAAGATAAAGATTGTTTAAATAGAATGGAAGAAAGTCTTAAAATCCTTATTGCAGTGGGCAGTATATACAGGAATATGAGCAACTGGCTGCATCTGAACAAAATGTGATTCAGCAGAGCTGCTCAGATTTAGGAGATACCTTTCTTCTCTTTTTTATATGTATATGCACACATGTACATTAGTAAATAGCAGCTACTGTGAAAGCACGGAAATACTTGTTTACTTTTCCAGGAGTCGTAGTACCCATTCAGACAGATTGTCAGAGTAATTTGTTTAAAGGTAATTCTTTACACAGCACTAAGGATAGTGAAAATTACTGCTCCAGAGTGGTGTGGAAGTATATAATGTGTGTAACTTTTTTGTTTCTTTGTTTCTTGTTTTTCTTTTGCAATTGTAGGACAGATTTTATCATAACAGCCAGTCATGATGGACATGTAAAATTCTGGAAAAAAATAGAAGAAGGGATTGAGTTTGTGAAACACTTCCGGAGTCACCTGGGTGAGAAGTTGCTTTTTCTTCTATAAAGGACCTCACTATTTTTTCAGCCTTGCTCTTAAGCATTTGAACAGAGAGTACAAATAAAGAGAAGAGGGGTTCTGGGATTCACTTGCTGCAGTTAGGGATTACATGATACCTACCTGTCTGTCTTTATTCCCCTGTCCTGTTTATGTTTTGTTCCGGAACTGCAGGAGGGTTAGGGTGAAAATAAAACACGTGGGACGCCTCCTGCACAGATCCTCTACATCCTTTGCATTACTTTGTGCCCATCCTGTGGGGAAAATGTCAAGGACTTTAAAAAGCTGTCTATTTAAAAATAAGTGAACAATGTGCATAACAGGATTCATAAAATCCAGAAAAGTTAAGAAAATGGTACTCTAAGTGGTTACCTTAATCCCTGATGTCCTCCCCACCTCCTGCAGTGTCGAAAAAATGGTAATTTTCATCTTGTATTATTGCAACTGTAGAGTAAATTCTGCATCATTGTCGTGACTATCAGCTGAATTCCAATTAAGAATTAATAATTTTAACCCAATTTTCAAAGTTGGTAAGTACACATAGCTCTTGCGTATTATGCTAAGCATTAAACGGGCTGGACAGAAAATGGCATTCTCATTGCCATTAGAAGAAGTGATCACATGCCTCGTGGGGAAAAAACCAGTTTGAGATGTAGACTGTTGGAAAAATATTTAATGATATATAGTAGAAGTACTGTTTCTTGTTAGACTTTGAAAAGATGTTACGGTGGTCTCTCAATCCTAACTATCAGCTTTTCGTTATATACAGAAACAAAATGTGAGAACAAAGACTACCAAGCAAAAATAAATATTGTGGAGTAGTTCTGAGTATTATGTGTGCTAACAGCAGGACTGTAGAGTCTGTAGAGTTCTGCTTTTTCTCTCTTGAGGTCCAAGCCGAAGAGCACGTTATTCTTTTAACGTATCTTGATATTGTTCTCAATTTATTTAAATGAACATTTTAAATGAAAATAATTGACATTATAGTCTTTCATTTAAGTATATGGTAAGTAGTTCAGTATAATGTACCTGATTGTGGCCAGTGATAGGATACAAACTGTTGTTTTGTGAGTTTTTTGGTGTTTTTTATTATGAAAGTCAGATAGGTTTTTAAGTCTAAAAGGTGAAGGAACAGCTGAGAAACAGGTTTAAACCTCTTTACGTTTTTCCCGTGGAATATTGAAATGGAGGATGTCCCTTTCTTGTGTCTAACAGTATGTTAACTTTTTTAATAGGTGTTATTGAGAGTATTGCTGTTAGCTCAGAGGGGGCATTATTCTGTTCAGTTGGAGATGACAAAGCAATGAAAGTGTTTGATGTAGTCAACTTTGATATGATCAACATGCTGAAACTTGGGTAAGTTACATAGTTCTTGAAAATGGTTGTTTGGGATTATAAATGGGGGTTATTTTGCTAAGACGTAAATCAATAATTTGCGTGTTTTGCGATATTTGTTCCCCCAGTCAGATGAAGCTGAGTAAATGGCATTATCTGAAGTGCATCCTGTGGCTATGGTCTGCTGGACTGAATAGAAAAATTTATGACTATATGCCCAGTATGTGAGTGTAGTAGGTCTGTGCCTTCCATCAGTGTAAAATATTATGCAGAAAGATGTGGTGTTTCTCAAAATACTGAGATAGACATGTTTTTTTCTCTTGTTTGGAACTGAATTTAAGAATCATAGCCAACTAATACTTCCAGTGAAGAAGGAATTTGGCCTGTATGAGTTGTCTTATTTGTTGTCATAGGGATAGACATTTCTTCCTTCTGTTACAAAGACTGTTGTTTTTCTTAGTCTTGCTGTTGTAGGATTTCTGTAGTTATACAGTATGTAGCTAAAGAATGTGGGAGAAATGGGAATGGATGTTATTTGAATTATAACAATACTAGAGGAAAACAAGCGCCACGCTGTTACAAGGGTGAGTTTGGAGGGTTGGAGGTTCAATGAATGCTGTACCGAGAGTAGTAGAAGTACTGCCGATTCCACAAGCCTTTTTGAGGAATCAGTTTTCCAGTTCTTAGTCCACTATTTGTTGTTTAGTTCTGAAACTGAAGTAGAAGCATAAGTTCAAAAAAAGAAGGAGCTTTTCAGATACCTATATAAAAGCTTATGTGACGTGCTTTGCTGGTGGTGGTTTTAGTATCCTCCTCCAGATAATATATTTAACCTATAGGAATTGATTCCCTCTTGGCTGTCTGCTGTGGAAAAATTCTAGTTAACCTTAGTATTTTGTTTTTACTGGTCTTTTCTACTTAGCAGCCCTGTATTGTCACTACGAAAGTGGTAAAATTGTAGTACGAAAAACATTTAATAATATTAAGAAAAATTGAATTTGATGTTGCAATAGGAGATGTACTTTCTGTTTGAGAATTCAGGGAAAACTGAGGTAGAATTTAAATCTGTTTTGCTTCAGGAATACCCTGAAGATGCTACCTGTAACATTTTTCTTTAGCATGTTTCCTGCTTTATCTTTAAATATATCTTTTTCAACCTCAGTAATCAAGACCTTCCTCTCCCCATGAATTGAATTTTACCTGGAGTGAACTCTTTAATGGAGAACAGCATACAGCTGTAATATAAGCATTGTCCTAAACAGTCTTTTAAAGCTTGTGGTTGTGGCTCGATCTTCTGCCTTACTGTTTATAGAGCAGATGGTCTCTGACCTGCCTGAGATTTTGTCATGGCTGTTTGCTCAGGCTTGCAGTTGTTGAGGTAGCATCCTAACTTCCATGTGATCTTTTCAGCTCTTGTTATCTTGCATTGCTTGCTTTGACAGGCGTATGCCAGTATATAGCAGCGTTGATTAGCGTTGCCTCAAATACTTCATATCCTTTCAGTTCTAGCTAATCCATATAGTGTGGCGATCAGCAAATCCCCATGTTTTATGCTTCCATCAGTGATCTGGAGAAGGATGGCTATTTCTGCAGAAACTTTGGATAATGATGTGTGTAGATCAATGGGACATCACATTTGTTTATTTATGTATTTATTTCATCTTATTCGTTCTAGTGAACCTGAGACAAACTTCTGGTTGTGTTTCTCTTTATGAGAATCTTTACCAAACAGGCACTGAAAATCCAAATAATTAGTGTCTGTCATTTGTTAATCTTCAGTATATGTTAGTTTGATTTCTGAAAGGATACTGTAAAAGAGTTTCCTGTGGAGACTGCCATTGGAGTGGTCTCCCCAGTGAAGTGGTGGATTCCTCAACACTGGGCACTTTTAAGATTCAGCTGAACAGGGTGCTTGGCCATCTTGTCTAGATTGTGGTTTTGCCAAGAAAGGTTGGACCAGCTGATCCTTGAGGGCCCTCCCAACCTCGTATTCTATGATTTTATGATTTCTTTGTGGTCTGACGTTTAGTTCCTGAGTTCTGGTTCTCAAAATCTTTGGTTACAGACTTCTTTTAAAAAGTGCCTTAACTTATATTATTGTCCATATCTCTGGCTTGTTTTACTTGTAGAGTATGGTTTTGGTGGTAGCAAATGGGTTCCTTCTCAAATGCATTCAGAACACTTATTTAATATAGGATGATTGTCTTGATTTTACTTAGATTTTTTTTTTTTTTTGCAAGGCTTAGCTGAACTTTTCTGTAACTATATGGCAAAGGTGCAGTTTTCTTCCTTTCCACTGAAGCATTAATCATGTAACATATGGAAGAGAAATGCTATTGAATTGTGGAAGTTGAGTAGTAATCATTAATGCCACTGGTGTGATTTAGCTGGATTTCCATCCTTATTCTTCTTTTATAGCTGCCTTCTACCTTTGCTTTCTATGAGAGCCTCTTTATGGGAGCCTCAATATGGGAGCAACAGAAATTTGCCAAGCCATCCACTGAATTGTGTTGCTTGGAAAAGCTTGGTTATAACCCTGAATTTTGGCAAGACAGATGTTAGTAAGACAGTAAATGAAGTTCAAAATTTGCTTCTGATATTTGATTTCAGGTTTATAGCATGACTCAATCCTTATCTAAGTAACATCTGTCCTTTTTTTTTTTCTCCTTCCACTCTGTTGCAGCTACCACCCTGGCCAATGTGAATGGGTATATTGCCCTGGAGATGCCATCTCTTCTGTTGCAACATCTGAGAAGAGCACAGGAAAAATATTCATATATGATGGACGAGGGAATAACCAGCCACTTCATGTTTTTGATAAACTCCATACCTCCTCTCTTACTCAGATACGGTTGAACCCTGTCTACAAAGTAGTAGTGTCTGCTGACAAATCTGGAATGATCGAGTACTGGACTGGAACTTCTCATGAATATAAGTTTCCCAAGAACGTGAATTGGGAGTATAAAACAGACACTGATCTATATGAATTTGCTAAATGCAAGGCTTACCCATCCAGTATAAGTTTTTCACCTGATGGCAAGAAAATGGCGACTCTTGGGTCTGACAGAAAAGTCAGAATTTTCCGTTTTTTGACGGGGAAGCTCATGAGAGTCTTCGATGAATCTCTGAGTGTAAGTTTGATCTTGCTTATCTTTTTATGAGGTGTTTTCTCTACGTAGCTGAATTTCTTTACCAGCACATTCACCAAAGTTATCTTTTTTTTTCTAAAGCTGAGCTTTGTTGCTGCATTTTTCTTGCAGAAAATGTTTTCTTTGTTCCCTTCCTTGCCTCTTGTATAGCTTTGCCACAAAATTACCGATTTATGTTAGTTATGCGGTGAAAGGGAGATGTCAATTTTCACCAGTGTTTTTGTACTGCTAGATTTCTTCTTACTAGGAAGCAATTCTGCAAAATGTCCGTTTAAAATAACATAACGATAGTGAATTATACTTGCCATCTTTTAAGAAATTTGTTAGATGGCTACATAGTTTTCTGTCTTTGCTTAAGCCTAGTACTACAGCGTGCCTATTGGTTCATTAAAATAAAGGGAGTATTTGTATTTGTTTTAATTCTTCAGTTAAGTTTGTGTGGAGTAATCTCATTTGAATTCTGAATTTTCTGAGCATGTGGATCAGTGTTTTGCTGCATCAATAATGTAAAATAAGCTTATATAAAGTGGGGTTTTTTTTCTATTTTTCTGTAGATGTTTACTGAACTTCAGCAGATGAGACAGCAACTACCGGACATGGAGTTTGGCCGACGTATGGCAGTTGAACGTGAGCTAGAGAAAGTGGATGCAGTAAGATTAATCAATATTGTTTTTGATGAAACTGGACACTTTGTTCTCTATGGAACAATGTTGGGCATTAAGGTCATAAACGTAGAGACTAACAGGTACGTTCCAGTGACACACTTTGAGATAAATATTCTTATTTCAAAGCCTATATTCAGTGAAGCTTATAGTATATTTCAAACTTGATATGGCTGTGGGGGTCTCTAATCTTATTTTGTTGTTGTTTGGGAGCCTTACATTAGACTGTAGATAAGATAGTGTGGTGACTCATAATGAGGTGTTGCAGTTAAAAGCTTAGTAAAACAATGCGAAAATATGGCAAGCGTATTTGTATTAAATATGCGTGAAATCTCTCGCTAATTGTGTGTGATAACATAAATGTGGATCGTGCAGTCGGGGTTTTATTGCATACGGAGGCTGACTAGTAAATCACGTAGCAAGTTTGAATAGAGAAGCATCGTAAAAAAGCAACTAGTTATTTGGGAGGGTTTGGGGAGTTTTGTTTTGGGTCTTCCAGGCAGAAAGGAGATAGATAATCTCTGACTGTGAGCAGCTAACAATAGTTATACCTTTTTACATCTTGTACTTCAGGTGTATTCGTATCTTGGGAAAACAAGAAAACATCAGAGTGATGCAACTAGCTTTGTTCCAAGGAGTAGCAAAAAAACATCGTGCTGCCATCACTATAGAGATGAAGGCATCTGAAAATCCTGTTCTCCAGAGTATCCAGGCAGATCCAACAGTAATCTGCACAGCTTTTAAAAAAAATAGGTTTTACATGGTGAGTCTAGTTTGTCTTTAAATAACTCCGTGCATGTAGTCATGTTTTTTCTGTATTATTTGTACTTTTCTCCTTGCACCTTTCCAGTGCTTTTTGTCCTGAATATTTGCAAACACAACTTTCTAGAGGAGTTCCTTCATTATGTAATTAAAAGAATTAAATTCAGAGCAGCATCAGGACTCAGTAGCATTAAGGACGTTCTGGGCAGCTCGCTAAGACAAGGAGTCATCTTCCTGTTCACAGGTTAGATTTTAGGTGAGATGCAGTGAATAAGCCAAACAGACAAGTAGTTCCAGAGCAGTGAGTAGTCGGTAGGGATGTGATCACCACAGTGGTGAGAGATCGGTCTGTCTGAATCTGATCATGTTTTTCGTTGGACCAAGATGGTATATTTTCTAAAGCTTTGTGTGGTTAGTGTGTAGTACGTAAGGGAATATACTATTCTGAATGGTATGACAAGTGAAGAGGAGAAGTTAGGCAAAATCTAAAACGTTACTGTTAGAGAAAACATGGCTATATGCATGCAGAGAGATTAGTGATTGTCATTTGACAGGTAAATGTACAACTCATTTAAGCAGATGCTGCTGTACTCGTATATTTAGTCTATATTTTTGCTATAAGTACTATAAAACTACATTTCTCAGGTTGTTTTCTTGTTTTCAGTTAAAATTGCTGGTTTTCTATAGTCTTACATTAATGTGGTATTAGAGTAAGAGGATTAAGTTTTACTTTGTAGTGAAACTAAAAGTTTGGTGATGAAACTCGCTGCTTGTGTCTGAATGTAACAGTACGCATTGATCTTCTCCACTGTTTTTTTTAAAGAAAAGATGCTGAGCTACTGTGAGCTTTCTGTTGAGAAGGGGGAGAAGCTTAATTTAACAGTTATAAAAAAAAGTTACTTGGATTTGCACGTAGGTGTACTGGAATTTGTGACTGGTGATGCACAACACTGAAACGCAAGGACAGACTGTCTATGAATTCTCTTCCTACATTTTAAATCTATTTGGGTGTTTCGCGGTTTGAATAATCATACTGACATCGGTGTGTAAGATAAGGGGAGGGGGAAAGAGAAAACCAAACGGTTAACCTTCTGTTCTTTTGTTCTTAGTTTACTAAACGTGAACCAGAAGATACAAAGAGTGCAGATTCTGACAGAGACGTATTTAATGAAAAACCTTCTAAAGAAGAGGTCATGGCAGCTACTCAAGCAGAAGGTCCCAAAAGAGTTTCAGACAGTGCCATCATCCACACAAGCATGGGAGATATTCATATCAAGCTTTTTCCTGTTGAGTATGTATTTAGTAGTTTTTTCTGTTCTTTCTTTACTTTCTTCTACACTTCATGGTAGCAGTGCCCAAGACGTGTATTTCAAGTTAGGAATAGTTCTCTTCTTCCCCTTTGTCTACTGACCATTTTTCCCGACAGTTTCTTAATACATCAAGCTAGGAATGTGACTCTTTACAAACACAAATAAAATAGGGCGAAATAGATGTAAGGGACAGTTGGGGGCACAAGTCTGTTGTTTTTTATAATTATTTTGTTATTTTTTTTAAATTATTTTTGCTTTTACTTAGTTACAGGTTCACGGGGGTTATTCCTTTCTTAGCTTTTATTCTTTCTCTAAACAGCGTATGTGAATAGGTTGTGTGGTTCTGTGCATGCTACATATTGTTGTAAGTCAGTGCTGTTGGATTCTGTCATGAAAGAGAATGATGATGTTGACAGTAGGACTGTGGAAGCCAGAGAAATACTGCAGTTTGCAACTTCCAAATGTGGCCATTGTACTATTTTGATGTTAGTGCGGCTCCCTCAAGTGCAACATGAAGTTTGTATCAGCATATAATATTAGTGCTGTGTATATCCAAAACCAGACATAAAATTGGAAGAGTCTTATTTATGCATGACAGTTGCTAAAGTTATTGTGTCAGAATCTCTTCTTTGTGGTGCTAATGTATGCAAACATTTTGTTATGAAACAGATCTATTTATTATTATATATCTTAATATTGCTATACATTTGAACTTAAACGGTGTAAGTGTAGTCCATGCTTCTCTAAACCCAAGTTCCTGGTGTATCATAAACATAGGTGAGGCAATACAACTTCAGTTCTACCCTGTAGGGCTGCCAGTTTTTCACCAGTGTCCCCTTGCATCAGGCCCTAGTTTCTGGAATTGTAGTACATTGGTTGAGGTGATGGTACAGCCCTTATTAGTAAGTGACAGGCCAACCTACATGTTATTCGGCTCTTTTTTTTTTTTAATTCTCATGTCAGTGTATCACTGTGTTTGCAGGGATAGTATTTCTAGGTGCTTCACTGCAGTGTTTTGTATGCAGTTTTCAATTAAATACATTATTGTCAGGCTAGGTTATTGTTAGTTTTGTCCTTTTTTGTTCTAGTATTTCCTGCCAGCTTAGCTTTGAATTTAAATTGTTTTCAAGATGAATGTGATTAAAAAATTAAAGAAGAGCATATAGGATTTGTATGCCCTTTAATTCTTTGGCCATGTGCTCATGGAATCAAGTTGTGAATGACTGTGTACTGCGCAGACTATAATCTCGTCTGTTCCATTACTTAGTCCGCTGGCACTCTGTTTCTGACTCGGTTTAGAGTATCACTAAGCCCAAGCTAATGTTCCTTGTCACAGCTGAACTCTACAGCTGTGGACTCTACTTGGCTGTTTTCTCATTTGCTGGGAAAATGTGCTTTGAGGAAATATATTTGGTTCCTGACTCATGGTCTAACCCTGGCTGGCAACTAAGCACCACACAGCCACTCACTTGCTCCCCCTCTGTGGGATGGGAGACTCAGAAGAGTAAAAACAAGAAAACTCATGGGTTGAGATAAAGGCAGTTTAACAGGCAAAGCAAAAGCCGCACACAAGCAAAGCAAAGCAAGGGATTCACTCACACTTCCCCTGGACACACAGGTGTTCAGCATCTCTAGGACGGCAGGGCTCCATCACATGTAATGGCGACTGGGGAAGACAAACGCCATCCCTGAGAATGTTCCCCCATTCCTTCTTTTTCCACCAGCTTGCATTACTGAGCTTGAAATCATTTGGTATGGAATATCCCTGGCATTAGTTGGGGTCAGCTGTCCCAGCTGTGTCCCCTCTCAACTCCTTGTGCACCTCAGCCTCCTCGCTGGTGGGTGGGGTGCGAAGTAGAAAAGGCCTTCACGCTGTGTGAGCACTGCGCAGCAATAGCTAAAATACCGCAGCGATATCAACATTGCTGCTGTCTTTCTGTGTAATCATGCAACTCTCAAGGTTTTTTGTTTTTATCTCTGGCTTTGAGGAGGTGGGGATTTTTTTCTCTTTTTCCTTACTTGTTGAAAGCTCTTTCTACAGTGTGCTGAAACACTGCTCATTACAACAGGATCTCAGTCTCAGCTGAAATGTTGACAGCCTTGCCACCATACAATGAAGTATTTATTGGAGCTTGTGTTTTCTGCCACACAATTTTAGGTGCCCCAAAACAGTGGAAAACTTCTGTGTGCACAGCAGAAATGGTTACTACAATGGACACATATTTCACCGTATCATCAAGGTAACATGTATAAAGCTATTTTTTTTGTTGTTTTAGATAATGTACCTTTGTGGTCAGTCCTCTTTGTTAATCCTTTCCTTTCCCTTTTGCACAAGGAATTTCTGTAGTGGCTTCAGAATTCTTTGTAAAGTCTGAACAACTCTGAGGCTTTTAACAGCTTTATCACTTCCTTGAATTTGTTTAATCGTTGTTCTGGAACTGACAAAGTGGAAGAAATCTGAAGCTGAGAGAGATGAATTCAGCACTCCTGCTTGAACTAAGACTTCATTTCATGTCAGAAGGCATTTCCTTAAAGCCTTCTCACTTCTCTTGCACCAGAGTCCAATTGATAGAGCCTAAGTGGTTGCAGGAGGTACAGATAATCAGGTTTCTGTCCCTCGCTAGTAGGAACCATAAGTAAGCTTGTTTTTTCACAAGTGCTCCATTATCACCTAAAGAAGCCCTTATCCACAGCCTTTTAACACATTTTGTTGGAATGTTTGAAGTAAGTTTGAAGAAATGTCACCTGGTATAAGACATTTTTGCTTATTTATTCTATGTGATGACCTAATAAAACCATTTTTGTGCAGGGTTTCATGATTCAGACTGGTGACCCAACTGGTACAGGAATGGGCGGTGAAAGTATTTGGGGAGGAGAATTTGAAGATGAGTTTCATTCAACTTTACGACATGACAGACCATACACGCTCAGCATGGCTAACGCAGGACCAAATACCAATGGATCCCAGTTTTTTATAACAGTAGTTCCAACTGTGAGTAATATTAAAAGCTCGATTTAGGGCTTGAGATGGTAACTAATATAGGAAAAAATATGTATTTTTTTTTCCTCTGGTGAAAAAAGGAACACAGGACTATCTAAATAATATTTTCTTGTTATTTTGCAACTAAACACTGCACACAACTATGTATGTTGTGTAGGCTTCACTGAAACAGTCTTTGAAGAAACAGAAGAGTATTTTTGTCCGTTGTGATCAAGA